>NC_080715.1:19389572-19689572 GCF_019097595.1 Hemibagrus wyckioides
CAAGAAATAATCCTTGAGAAACTATAAAATGCTAAAAAAATAAGGAAATCAAACACATTAACACAGAGAGATATATTTAGACTTGTAGGATGTCTGTAACCAAATGGAACATTCAAATGATACACTGCACCGGAACAGCGACTGACTGTGAAACAGCACAAAAAAGCCCCACAACAGCTGCCTTTCGTGCCCTGTGAGAACATTCCCCTTGCACAAAACACCTCAGACAACTACAACACATTATCTGTCAAATTTCAACCTGCATGACCTCAAACATTTTTTTTTCCTGTTTTAATATTTCTCTTCAAGAGTCTAACAGAAAACAAAGTGATAATTAAATATTCCACTGTCCAACAGTGTCACTGCACTGCTAATATGCTGCTTTGATAAATTAATAACATCTTTCATTCATTATCAGACTTTATACATGTGGTGAAAGGGGACACACTCAGGCCCCTATTCAGTCACATTTTAGTATAAATCCTAGACACAAATGATGAATGGCTCCACCAAAAATATCTAATGACCCCGAGTATCACCTGTTCCAAAAGACAACAGATTAGCCTTTGTATTTAAAATGTCCAAGTCAGAAATATTAAATAGGATTTCTGACAAGCACAAAAATAAGTGTGGGGTATTATGCATGTTCCTGTCCACAACTCTATGCTTTAGTAAACAACTCAAAGAAAACTAGACCTGATACACACCGGTCAAAAACATTCCTAAATTGAAACCCAGGATCCTATGTGTCCCATACTACAGTCCAAAGGGGTCAATAATCTCTTATATTCTGCCTGTAATAATTCACTATAAGTCATGGCCTTGAGTGTCATGGTTGTTGTGAATTTAATGCATTTTGTATCTATTGCTCATGATACCACAGGGCACTCAAAATTCTCGAACCCGATCCATGGGAAGGTGTTGTTCAGGTCGATTTCGAACAGCATGGCTCTGACAATAGCGCAGAATGGATTTTAAAAAAAAACCAAATTAAACTAATATAAACAGGTTTATATTAACGTATTCATTATATACATTTGTTTCTATAGTAATGATGTCTTTCCTTTTAATCAAAATAAAATTATAATTGACAGTTTAAGAAGAATAAAACACTTCCGGAAAAATAAATAAATAAATATCAACTTCGGTGGTAAAAGTTTCCTGCTTAGTGCTGGGCTTCATCACACCATTATCACCAGGAACTGATTATTGTTCCTACAATAGCATGACCCGTAGAGGTTTATTCCTTTGCCTATAGCTATTCAGTGTGAACATCATCCCTGGTGATTGATGGTCCCAAAACCATCAGCTGATATCTGGTGCAAAAAAAAAATAAAAAAAACAAACAACAACATTTCCAAACATTGTACCTATCATGCACCCCGTGTCTCTCTTGTATAAAAAAAAACAAACATGCAAGCTTTCAATAATAAACAACATATATATATAAGCACCTGCTAGAGCTCAGCTACACAAGTGGCCTAGTGCCACAAAGAGTTTGTTCACTATTACAGCACTGAAAAAGCGTTCACACCTAACAGAGATCCACAGAGCCGACATGTTGTTGCTCTACCTGTGATCACTCACCTGAGATAAAGGCTCAAAAATACACGGCAGAACACCAAACAACAACAACAAGCCGGAGACCCAAACATTTCACATCCCTTCGTTTAACTAGCCATGATAGCTGAGCTCAGTTTGCACACTCCTGTCGATTCACACAAGCTCACTTTCTGTGCTTTAAATAAAAAGTAACTGCGCACACTGTGTGTTGTTTCCATAATAAATGAGATAAATGGCTCAGTGTGCTGTACACTTGTGTCCGGGAATATGGACTGCTGTCATTTCAGGTTAGCAATCCAGCTATGCAGAAAACAACACTCCCTAACGACTCCTCACAACAACCATTTGTGATACACAACGTCGTATATATTGTACAAATACACTCTTCAACACTATTATAGTGAGCAACTTTGCATATTCCGTAGGGAAAAAAAGGCATCAAATTATTTCACTTCTGCAGGCTAAGCTAGCCGAGATGACTGGCTCATCGACCAAGTTAGCCGTCTGAGTGTTCAGAAAATAAATCAGCATTTTCAGTCCTATAGGACATTACAGGAGATTTCAGTTCTCAGTATGATATCTAATGATTGCAGTGAGCAGCGTTTAATATCTGAAGGCACACACGGATAACTATGACAAACAAGAAGCGCTCAGGCCTGAAGCTAAGGCCTAGTTTCCTCATCATTAACGCTAGCTACACTGCTAATACCGAAGAACAGTCAGCGCTTAGCTCCTCCGCTGGCAAGGCTAGACAGCGTTAGCTAACTACTTTGCACAGTTAAATATTGACCTACATGATTACAGCGTGCCCTTATTAATAAATATGCCCTCTATGACACAAGAAGAAGCTGCAGCCATCAACAGGAGCAGACATCTAAATGACAAACTGTAATCACAGCCTGTTTAGCACGCTAGCTAACTTAGCGCTGTCGGCTTTTAAAAAGAACACACTCACCAGCTAGTTAGCTCACTGGGAGTTAAATTAGGCCTGGCAGAGAAGTTGTTGTTTTTTTTCATCGGGCTTAGGAAGTTATTCGACTTAACGCACGGTGCAGACATATGAAATGGGTCACCAGCTTCCTAACACAAGTCTTGTCACGACCAGGCCTCGGTTAAAACCACTTGTTTGTGTTGATCAGCCATCTAAGCAGGCTGGGTGTCGCTAGCTCGCCAGCGACCCTCTTCTTTGTGCTACTATTAATAAAGTTATTTCCCCTAACGCAACTAGTTAGCCAACAGCTGACTAACCCTCGGGGACAGATAAAGCGGTGTGGTGTGGTTAATTTCATTAACCAGCAATAGGTTAGCTATATATGTGGTGACAATTGAGAGCATTTAAGTCCACAATGACAGGAATTCGGAACAGCGCTACAGAAGCCTGTTAGCTTACACACTTAGCAGGCTTGCCCATTTAACTAGCCGCTGAGCTAAACCTGACTAGCTCCATAGAAAGCCAGAAGTCCTTGTTACCACTTACCAAAAATCAAATCGGACCTTCTTCCAACTGACCCAAGACGCGATCAATTACGCACTGCTAAAGCCCGATCGTGTCATTCAGCTGTATGTATGTATGTGTGTGTGTGTGTGTGTGTTGTGTGTGTGCGGCGCTCAGCCTGCATAAACTGTCTGCGATCCGCTCCTCGTTTTTTTTTGTCTAGTGTGTTGGGTGTTTTTCCTGCGTCACCAACATCAGCTGCCCCCCTCCTCGCTCGCTCGCTCTCTCTCTCTCTCTCGCTCTCTCTCTCTCTCTCTCTCTCTCTCTCTCTCTCGCTCGCTCTCTCTCTCTCTCTCTCTCTCGCTCGCTCTCTCTCTCTCTCTCAAACAGAAATTACCGCGAGAAGTACTACTACTAAACAAAATTCTAAAGTGCCCTCTATATTACTACTTTAATTAGCCAATTTTTTTTTACATTTGTTACATTTATCAAGGTTCAACATATGCAAAACAACATATTCGTCATATGCAAAAACAACTGCACTCTGTTGCCAAAGTAGACAAAAAGTAGATAATACGCGCTCAAAAGGTGACAGATGACGTCATAATTGTAGTCATTAGCACATCAATAAAATAGAATTATTTTTAAATAGAACTATTTTTATGTTTTGTCATGTGGCACCACCAACTAACCTTTTACATCTTTACAATATAAATACAATTCGATTTTATATATATATATATATATATATATATATATATATATATATACACACACACACAAAAGTTTTGGGACACCCCTCCAAATCATTGAATTCAGGTGTTGTTTTTCAGGGGTTGGGCTTAGCCCCTTAGTTCCAGTGAAAGGAACTCTTAATGTTTCAGCATACCAAGACATTTTGGACAAGTCCATGCTCCCAACTTTGTGGGAACAGTTTGGGGATGACCCCTTCCTGTTCCAACATGACTGCACACCAGTGCACAAAGCAAGGTCCATAAAGACGTGGATGAGAAAGCCCAACTGCTGAAAAACATCACCTGAATTCAATGATTTGGGGGGGGTGTCCCAAAACTGTTGGCGATATAGTGTGTTTTTTTAACCAAAAGAAAGTGAATAATTACAAAACAGAAAAGAGAGTTTAAAATGAAGAACAAATGGATAGGACAAATAATAGTGGTAAGTGATAAGGGAGTGGTTGCTGGGAACAATGATGGTGGTCAGTGATTGGTTATGGTTTACACAAATAGTCATACATGCTATTAGTGAGCGGAATGAACCTGGTCACACAACCAGCAGCTGTGATGTGTGCTGGAGAGCCATTTCTGGTGTAGGACACTGTTCAATCATCTGTTCATAAGGAGTCATACATGAGTTAATGTTGCCAACTGATGCTAGATTACAAAATAAAAAATAAACAAAAGGCGAATAACTATAAACAAACAAAATAACAATAGGCCTCAAGCTGGATACGAACAGATTTATCAGAATCAGCTTTATTTGCCAAGTGTGCGCAAGCACACAAGGAAATTGTTGTGGTTTTTAAGGTGCTCTTGGTACATACGTACATATATACATATCTGGAATGAGAACAGTAAACATTAAAATAGTTAGACTTAACAATAAATAATAATATGTGTATGAATCCGGAACAAGGAGCAGATTTGTACATTACACTCTATATACAGCTGTATAAATAAAGATATATGCTTATGTATTTATTCCAAATATATTTATTTGGAAATAGTTGTAGGAAAAACTCTTCACATAATGAATTTAAGAAAATTCTTTAAAAAATGGTTGCATCCTACTCAGACGGTGGAGATGGTGACAGATGCAGGTTAATTTTTTTCTATTTTTACAAATGCAAATAACGTGATAAGCGGAGTCAATGTCAATAAACACGCAGACATCAGGAGATGTACATACAACATTTGGGTAAAAGAGAAAGACATGAACCAGAGATGTAGTGATAACAATATACACTGTAGCATATGATCAGAAAGCTTGTTAAACATATAGGGACTCGGTATGGTTGTGTTTATTAACATATAAACCATGTTTTTTAGAACACTGTTTTCATAATTATTAGCAATCTTACAAGCAATATTTTATGACCCCTGCCCTGGAGAGAATGATAACACTCATGTTTATTTGCGGCATATATATTTACATATTTGTCTGCACTTGTTTATTTGCACAGTTTCTACTATTTACACTTCTGGTAGATGCTAAACAGGATTTTGTTGCTATGTACCTGTACTATACAATGACAAAGTCTATCTATCTATCTATCTATCTATCTATCTATCTATCTATCTATCTATCTATCTATCTATCTATCTATCTATCTATCTATCTATCTATCTATCTATCTATCTATCTATCTATCTATCTATCTATCTATGTTCTGTAAGGTTGGAGATGCTCATAGAGAGATAGAACAGACAGAATCTTCTAAGCTCCGTTATATCTTTAGGTTTGTGCATGTTGTAAACAACACATCAGATTTTCAGTAAGGGTTCAGACATGGAAACAGATATTTATTGGCAAACACTGTGAGTTCCTTAACCATTTTATTTAGGAAGTCACTACAACACACCCTGGGCTAGTGTATTTGTTGATATTTCTAATTTACAAGTGAAAAACTGAGCATGTTCAATACTGTTACATACACTGTTGCCATAAGCACATTTGTAATACACTGGACCACTGCAATAACTATACAGTAATGTGAATAAGTGTGTTTTGATTGTTGAATTATTTACAGTTTTTTTTAATTGTACTTATTCTGATGTATTTATGTGTTTTGCATAACATGCACAGCTAAGAGAATGTAATTGTACTGTGTATATTTCAATATGCTGCAACGCATGTGACACATACACCGACCAGGCATAACATTATGACCACCTGCCTAATTTTGTGTTGGTCCCCCTTTTGCTGCCAAAACAGCCCTGACCTGTCATACACTGTGTATTCTGACACCTTTCTATCAGAACCAGCATTAACTTCTTCAGCAATTTGAGCAACAGTAGCTCGTCTGTTGGATCAGATCACACAGGCCAGCCTTCGCTCCCCACATGCATCAATGAGCCTTGGCCACCCATGACCCTGTCGCCAGCTCACCACTGTTCTTTCCTTGGATTCTGACCACTGCAGACCAGGAACACCCAACAAGAGCTGCAGTTTTGGAGATGCTCTGATTCAATTGTCTAGCCGTCACAATTTGGCCCTTCGTCAAACTCGCTCAAATCCTTACCCTTGTCCATTTTCACTTGCTGCCTAATATATCCCACCCACTAACAGGTACCATGATGAGGAGATAATCAGTGTTATTCACTTCACCTCTCACTGCTCATAATATTAAGCCTGATCGGTGTAAAGGCTTTTTCTTTTGATTAGGAAGTATATTTGGCTCATTAGCTCATAGAAAGCTCTATCACTGGTCAGATCTGAACTCCCCGGCAGAGGCAATCAAAATTTAGACTTCCATCCATTTTCTGTACCACTTAAACTACAAAAGGTTATGGGGACCCTGGACTCGGGGCACAAGGTGTGGAGCACCCTGAATAAACTAAACCATTTATTATAAATCTGTGATTTTTTTCCCCTCCCCATTTCACAATCATACACACTGTGTTGACATGTGCATGTGTGATCATCTGTCTAATTCCTGGCAAATCTATCATAAGCTAGAACTTTATTAATCCCAAAGGAAATTCTGTTGCCAGATACTGCTTCAGAGAACAAGAAAAATAAATATAAGAGGAATATAAATGTAAATAAATTAAATAATCTATATATACGAATGTATTCAGAAGTACAAAAAGTATTCAGAAATATAAACGTGATATAGAAATAGATGAAAAATAAATGAAATGAAATATTCTATATATACAAATGCAAACAAAAAGTACAGAAAGGGTGTTTTTTAACAAACATCTGCTTCTTTTGTATTCAAATCTCTTTGGTTTATCCATTGTTAATGGATGACTCAGTATTTTATGTTTTGATGAGAAAAGATTCATAATTTAAACTGTATGTAAATTTTATGTTGATTTTTCTCATTTTAATGAAGTGTCATCAGTGTGGTGAAGTGTGGCTTAGTGTGGATCTAGCATTTTAAACTCAGTACAGTAGAATTGCTTTTTTCTAAAAAAAAAAAATTACTAATTATAGTAAATGTGCACAGTTGTGAAAAACAATAAACTATTTAAAATAAAAAATAAAGCATTTCCTAAATCATGCACTTTTATATGAAGATTATATTTTATGGTCTGTACAACATAGTTAATATAACAGGTATAACAGACACCGGAACAATGAAATACACTATATCGTTTTGGGACACCCCTCCAAATCATTGAATTCAGGTGTTGTTTTTCAGGGGCTGGGCTTGACCCCTTAGTTCCAGTGAAAGGAACTCTTAATGCTTCAGCATACCAAGACATTTTGGGGATGACCCCTTCCTGTTCCAACATGACTGTACACCAGTGCACAAAGCAAGGTCCATAAAGACATGGAGCAGAGACTTTGAACAAGGCCTTCTCGTCCAACATCAGTGCCTGACCTCACAATTGCGCTTCTAGAGGAATGGTCAAAAATTCCCATAAACACACTCCTAATCCTTGTGGAAAGCCTTCCTGGAAGAGTTGAAGCTGTTAAGGGGTTAGGGGCCAACTTCATATCACACTCATGTACATGTAAAGGCAGATGTCTGGGACATTTTTGGAATGGTTCACAGTCTCCGCTGTAATTAATCCCAAAGGTATTCTATCAGGTTGAGGTCAAGGCTCTGTGCAGGTCAGTCAAGTTCCTCCACACCAAACTCGCTCATCCACGTCTTTATGGACCTTGCTTTGTGCATTTGTGTGCAGTCATGTTGGAACAGGAAGTTCACCCACAGTTAAGAGCATGAAATTGTCCAAAATGTCTTGATTTGCTGAAGCATTAGGAGTTCCTTTCACTGGAACTAAGGGGCCAAGCCCGACTCCTGAAAAACACCTGAATCAAATAATTTGGAGGGGTGTCCCAAAACTTTTGGCAATATAATGTAAGTCGTCATTAACAACGGAATAAGTCATCATTTTCTTCCAGGATAAATAAGTCAAAAATAAATAAATACATCTGGAATAAGTCATCATTTATCCATCTCGAAATTTCTCTTCAGTAGAACACAAACAGAATAAGCGCCAAAGCAGTGTGATAAGAATGACTGTTCATTGTCAGATTTGAGTTCAATCCGAAATAGCTCCATCCACCCTATGAAGTGCGCTGTTTGCTGCTTGAAATAAAGACTTTTCCACCCTTTCTAGGGCACTAATATATTCATTTCGAATTGACCTTTCGTTTTCGTTTTGTACATTGCGACGGTTAATTGTGCTTTATTGGTTTAGGGTTGAGAAGAAAACGGCCTTGAGTCTTCATAGTGGACTCTGTAGCCTCTAACGAGACGTTTTAGTGATAATCTGTAGGAAATAATGTTTGGAACAGACGAAATAATTTGCTAGAAATGACTCTTGCTCGGGAGAGATTGTGGCGCACAGCGGGGTTTTTTGTGTGCAAAATAAAAGTCTCACACTTACGTTATCAGGTGGATGTTAAATTGATCTATTTCGACGTTAAACACTTTGTACTAATGAATTATTACGGTATCATTTTAAACTTTACATGGTGGTTGTTTTATAAATTGGCTGCATCACGAGACGCCCAAATCGAATAAAATAATAAACTTTTATTTTAAAATGGTTTCTAGGAAAAGCGGCAGGGGACGTGCACTACAGCGGCTGGTTGCACGCACTGTTCAGTGGTGATGGCAGTCGGAAGCCATGGGGATTCTCACGGCTAATTCAGCAGCAGGGTTAGAGTGATTGTTCCATGGGGTGAAGGCGCGTTTTCCCACACAGGAGCGTTAAAAACAGTAAAACACATCTTTTGTCGGCGCGCGGTGTGCGTCTTGAGCCTGAGCAGCGCGGATATCCACACACTGGCCGTGTAAAATGGCTCCGGTGCAGATCGGTACAGACGGCCAGCTGGTGCCCGTCGGGGGGCCGAGCTCAGCGCCGCAGCCTGCCCCTGGAGCTCCGGCCACTCAGGGAGTCCGCCTCAGCGTCCTGATCGAGTTTCTGCTACAGCGGACATACCACGAAATAACGCTGCTGGCTGAACTGTGAGTCCTTTAGCGTTTTAGCGGCTGACGGGATAAATGTGTTTGTATTCCTACAATGAATAGACATGGGGTTAGCTCCCGTTAGCGGTTAGCTAAGCTGCCTAGCCTACGAGCTTGAACTCAAACTAACAATTAAACACTATATACTGACCGTTTAGTAAGTAAATAAAATCAGTTATGCCTTTCGAGTGTCCATGAAATGTGTATACAGTAGTTATATTGAGCTATAATAATTTATCTAATTTCCTGTGAACGATTTAGCTTCACAGTT
Organism: Hemibagrus wyckioides; assembly: GCF_019097595.1. NCBI lineage: Eukaryota > Metazoa > Chordata > Actinopteri > Siluriformes > Bagridae > Hemibagrus > Hemibagrus wyckioides. The sequence continues at coordinate 19,399,011 of NC_080715.1, forward strand.
ATATGTGTAACTGTTAGCTTAGCCGCATCAGTGACGTAAGCATAGACTGCCTAAGTGGGTAAGTTTTTAATTGAAGTCACATAAACCCCAAACAAGCTGACACCCATTTATCATTCTTATCATTTTATACCTTATAACTGTGCTGGCTGACATAGAGAAGCGCGTGCACTCCCTTCCTAAATGTATACAGATTGTGTGTATGTATACACTATATTGTCAAAAGTTTTGGGACGTCTGCCTTTACACGCATACGAGATTAATATGGAGTTGGCCCACCCTTTACAGCTGCCATAACAGCTTCAACTCTTCCAGGAAGGCTTTCCACAAGGTTTAGGAGTGTGTTTATGGGAATTTTTGACTATTCCTCTAGGAGTGCATTTGTGAGGTCAGGCACTGATGTTGGATAAGAAGGCCTGGCTCACAGTCTCCGCTCTAATTCATCCCAAATGTGTTCTATCAGGTTAAGCTCAGGACTCAGGTCAGGTCAGTGAAGTTCCTCCACACCAAACTCCCTCATCCATGTCTTTATGGACCTTGCTTTGTGCACTGTGTGCAGTCATGCTGGAACAGGAAGGGGTCATCCCCAAACTGTTCCCACAAAGTTGGGAGCATGAAATTGTCCAAAATGTCTTGGTATGCTGAAGCATTAAGAGTTCCTAGCCATGAAAAGAAACACCTGAATTCAATGATTTGGAGGGGTGTCACACAACTTTTGGCCCTATTTATTTATTTATTTATTTATTTATTTATTTATTTATTTATATATATATATATATATATATATATATACATATATATATATATATATATATATATATATATATATATATATATATATATACATATAAATACACATATACACTGTATTGCCAAAAGTATTCGCTCACCCATCCAAATAATCAGAATCAGGTGTTCCAATCACTTCCATGGCCGCAGGTGTATAAAATCAAGCACCTAGGCATGCAGACTGTTTTTACAAACATTTGTGAAAGAATGGGTCGCTCTAAAGAGCTCAGTGAATTCCAGCGTGGAACTGTGATAGGATGCCACCTGTGCAACAAATCCAGTCGTGAAATTTCCTCGCTCCTAAATATTCCACAGTCAACTGTCAGCTGTATTATAAGAACGTGGAAGTGTTTGGGAACGACAGCAACTCAGCCACGAAGTGGTAGGCCACGTAAACTGACGGAGCGGGGTCAGCGGATGCTGAGGCGCATAGTGCGAAGAGGTCGCCAACTTTCTGCAGAGTCAATCGCTACAGACCTCCAAACTTCATGTGGCCTTCAGATTAGCTCAAGAACAGTGCGCAGAGAGCTTCATGGAATGGGTTTCCATGGCCGAGCCGCTGCATCCAAGCCATACTTCACCGAGTGCAATGCAAAGCGTCGGATGCAGTGGTGTAAAGCACGCCGCCACTGGACTCTAGAGCAGTGGAGACGCGTTCTCTGGAGTGACGAATCGCGCTTCTCCATCTGGCAATCTGATGGACGAGTCTGGGTTTGGCGGTTGCCAGGAGAACGGTACTTGTCTGACTGCATTGTGCCAAGTGTAAAGTTTGGTGGAGGGGGATTATGGTGTGGGGTTGTTTTTCAGGAGCTGGGCTTGGCCCCTTAGTTCCAGTGAAAGGAACTCTGAATGCTTCAGCATACCAAGACATTTTGGACAATTCCATGCTCCCAACTTTGTGGGAACAGTTTGGAGCTGGCCCCTTCCTCTTCCAACATGACTGTGCACCAGTGCACAAAGCAAGGTCCATAAAGACATGGATGACAGTCTGGTGTGGATGAACTTGACTGGCCTGCACAGAGTCCTGACCTCAACCTGATAGAACACCTTTGGGATGAATTAGAGCGGAGACTGAGAGCCAGGCCTTCTCGTCCAACATCAGTGTGTGACCTCACAAATGCGCTTCTGGAAGAATGGTCAAAAATTCCCATAAACACACTCCTAAACCTTGTGGACAGCCTTCCCAGAAGAGTTGAAGCTGTTATAGCTGCAAAGGGTGGACCGACGTCATATTGAACCCTGTGGATTAGGAATGGGATGTCACTTAAGTTCATATGCGAGTCAAGGCAGGTGAGCGAATACTTTTGGCAATATAGTGTATATATATGTGTGTGTGTGTGTGTATATGTATATGTATGTATATGTGTATGTATGTATGTATATATATATATATATATATATATATATATATATATATATATATATATATATATATATATATATATATATATATATATATATATATTAGTATAATATATGTGTGTATATCTATACCATTTATATATATATATTTATATTTGCTGTTAGTGTGCACAGTTTGTAATGGACTGGATTTAGATGTCTGATCTATGATTAGTTTGTGTCATGTATTTCAACCTCCTTATTTTCCGTTTTGCTTTCAGACTCCCACGGAAAACGGACATGGAAAGGTAAGTCTCTGCAATTGAAAAGAACAGTCATTCAAACTGTAACAGATTTGTTGCTTTTATTGTGTTTTATATCAGTCACATAAACACTTAAATACATTTTATCCTAATTGTGTTGATGTCCTCCTTGTTTCCTTCTCTTCAGGAAAATCGAAATTGTCCATTTTGCGAGCCGGACGCGGCAGCTTTTTGTACGGCTCCTTGCACTTGTAAAATGGGCCAGTAATGCTGGGAAAGTGGAGCGATGTGCGGTATGTGTTTCAGACAAGACCTTTCCTTTCTGCCTTAATACATTACTCACAAATCTTCATCTGTATGATTAGTAAAATCCTGAAATCTGTGCAGTCAAAATCTTCCCACTTGTAATTTACTCTTGGAATAACTCTGAGCATTTCTGCTGCATTATGCATACGCCTCTACAGCTTTGTGAGTTTTGAGATTTGTGAGATTTGTATCCTCACTCATCGTTCTGTTTACAGATGATCTCTGCATTTTTGGACCAGCAAGCTTTCCTATTTGTTGACACCGCAGACAGACTGGCATCGTTAGCTCGGGATGCTTTGGTACATGCCCGCCTGCCCAGCTTTGCTATTCCTTTTGCCATTGATGTTCTGACTACAGGGTCATACCCACGTCTTCCCACGTGCATTCGAGTAAGTGTTCAACCACAACCTGTGGATCAGATCTACAAACTTGTTTACGTCAGTGCCATACTATTCGCAGGAAAGTAGAATATTTGTTGCTGTAACAAATCAACTTGTATGCACTTTATTTTAGGACAAAATAATCCCTCCAGACCCTATCACCAAAGCAGAGAAACAGTCAACGCTGAACCAACTGAACCAAATACTGCGTCATCGGCTTGTCACCACTGACTTGCCCCCTCAGCTGGCCAACCTGACTGTGGGTAGGTACCCGGCATCACATTTTCTTTCCATTGACTTCAGCTCTTACACTGAATTATGTGATGCAAAATTTGCAAAGAGCTTGTTTACTGCTGTCTATAATCAGCTAACGGCCGGGTGAAGTTCCGGGTGGAGGGAGAGTTTGAAGCCACGTTAACAGTGATGGGGGATGACCCAGAGATTCCATGGAGATTGCTGAAACTGGAGATCCTGGTTGAGGACAAGGAGACAGGCGGTGTGTATATTCATACATACATTTTTATAGAAGATCAAGCTATAATATATTCTAGAGCTACTTATACTGACATCCCATTTCTATCCCAGATGGCCGGGCTCTGGTGCACAGCATGCAGGTGAATTTTATCCATGAGCTGGTACAGTCACGCCTGTGTGCCGATGAAAAGCCACTCCAGGATATGTACAACTGCCTACGTATCCTTTCAGTGTCCTATTTATTCCTTCTCACTTTCTCTGTAATATATTAACATCAACTAGTCTAAGTATCTTGTCTTGTAAATCTCGTAAAGCTTAATCATTGGCAAATTACTGTGGTTGAAGTGGAATAAAACTGCACACATATTACAGTGGGCACAAAGCCAGGTGGGGCTGATGCTGCTGTGAAAAGTTCTATATTGATATGTATATCTGGAGCTGTGCACAAAGCACAGGCATTAACTGCATTCCAGTAAGCACTTTTGCTGCTGCTTTTTCTCAACACCCTTTTGACTTACTGCAGCTGTGAAGATGTTTGTGTTTTTCAGGGCTAGCATTAGTTAATATAAAATATAAAATCCTTTAGCCATATCCTTCAAGTATATAATCTCAAGCTAATTTCAAGATCTTGCACAGGGAATCCACAACACACAGGCTTTAATCAAGGCTTTTAAATCAGGGTTGTCCAGTGTTATCCTGGGGTTTGTGCAGGTTTTCATTCCAATCAAGCAGGAGCTGTACCAATTGATCTTGGCTTTCAGTAGACTCAGATGTAGCTTCTGCTTGGTTGGAATGAAAATCTGCACCCACGCTGACCCATCCCGAATAAAATCGGACACAGCTGCTTAAGATTTGTGTGTTAAATTTTTCATTCAATTTTCTACTTCCCTATGGCAGTCATTGTTTATTCCTTGACTGGTTCCATCAGATTCATTTTGCCTTTCCCTGCAGCTGGAGGTGCTGCACTCTCAGACTCTGATGCTGATCAGAGAGCGCTGGGGAGATTTAGTGCAGGTGGAGCGCTACCTTCCCGCCAAGTGCCTCACCCTGGCTGTCTGGAAGTAAGACATTCACATGCTGATACTTCTAAAGGCTCACTGATCTTTAACAGGAGCTCATCGGCTCTCTTTCTTTAGTCAACAGGTGCTGGGTCGCAAAACAGGTACAGCATCAGTGCACAAAGTCAGCATCAAGATCGACGAAACAGATGGATCTAAGCCATTGCAGATTTCCCATGAGCCTCCGCTGCCAGCCTGTGATTCCAAATTAATGGAAAGAGCCATGAAGGTATGAGAGTTGTCTGGATGTAATTCTCTTAAGATTTCTGTGTGTGTGTGTGTTCTAGAGCTGCACTGGTAGGTTCCAATACCTTTCTGTGTGGGTGACTTTATTGGTCTTTTGTCCACTGCAGATTGACCACCTCTCAGTGGAAAAGCTTTTGATTGACAGTGTTCATGCCCGCTCCCATCAGAAGCTGCAGGAACTCAAAGCCATACTGAAGAGCAGCAATCCTAGTGACAACTGTAAGAGCTTTTATTGATCAGGAAGCCTCTTCCAACACACATTCGACCATGCTACAATGTGCGCAAGTGTGTAACCAGTGTGTTTGTATGTGTTCACTGCAGCATTTATAGAGACTGCTCTTCCTACTCTCGTCATTCCTATTCTGGAGCCATGTGGACGGTCTGAGTGTCTTCACATATTTGTTGACCTGCACTCAGGCATGTTTCAGCCAATGCTGTATGGAATTGGTAAGCAAAAATTTCCCAGGATCTTTTTCTTTATGCACTGTATATTTTGATGCATGTCTGTCCCGTACTGACCTACACACCTAATAACAAGGTTAAGGACACTTCAGTAGTTTTTGAAATATTTCAGCAAAAAATGTCAAATTTCCAGAGGTTTCCTGAACTATGCCTGAGTGAGGTGAACTAAAATGTATATCATGTTAATAATGAATTTGGAATATTCTACAGTATATTATACAGTATATACTACAGTTTTTTTGACTAATAATCAAAGCAAAAGTATTGATCTCTGAAAGAGTACATTATAAATAACAAGCAAAATTATTGGTACTGCTGGCATTTCATGCAAATTGTATTTAATTGTGGCATAGATGTCAATTTTTGCAGAATTTGATGAAAAGACTTGGCACTAAACAAAGAGGTGCATAATAAAATTTCATTGCATAATTCTCTCTAAACAAACCTCTGCATGGTGAGCAGGACTTGGTGAATCTGGTAAATTATTATTAAGCTTTTTGTCAATTTAGCAAAATATCTACTTGCTATGTAAAAATCTTGTCAAACTCAGATGTTTTAGAAATTACAGTCCAAACCTTTGAAATGCAAAATAAAAGATTGATTGATTGATTGATTGACCCCTCACCCCTAATCATGATTGCAATATACATGTTACTAATATTTTCTGGCTGTATGTACATCACACCACAGACCACCAGTGGCTAATACAGTTCTGTTTTGCAGATCAATCAATGCTAGATGACATTGAGAAAACCATCAATGATGACATGAAGCGCATCATCACATGGTTACAGCAGCTGAAGTAAGCATTATAAAGCAGTAATACATTTGTTTCTCTCAAATGCAAATTGTTATCCTACATTTTACAGCAGCTGATGTGTTTTTTTTTTCTATTGAATAGATTCTGGCTGGGTGAGCAGCGTTGCAGACAGTCTGTGAAGCATCTACCCACAGTGTGCACAGATTCTCTCCACTTATCTAACTCCTCCTCTCATCCTGTGGGCAACCTTACAAAACACCGCCTCTTCATCAAACTCACCCGTCTCCCACAATACTACATTGTAAGGTTCCTCTGGATTATTTGTTAAGACAAAAATCAGTGCTGAAATGGTTTGGAAAGGCAACCATTTTATTTTGTCTTATGGTGTAAAGCTCTGCTGCTCTTCTCTTCTCAGGTGGTTGAAATGTTTGACATCCCTAGCAACCCCACAGAGTTGCAGTATAAATATTACTTCCTATCAGTGAGTCACCCAGAGGGGGAGGATGGGCTGCCATGTGCCCTGCTGCTGCAGCAGTTCAAGCCCGACCTTGAGAAGCTGGTGCAGGACTTTTCCTCCGGCCGCTTGACCAGGCCTGGCGCTAAGAGGAAGGTTGGTACTTGGTTTACAGCTTTCTTCCATTTACACAAAAGTTAAAACCTAGCTGTTCACAAAAAAATAATTTGGCAAAAAAAAAGAAGCTAATTTACCCAGTTTTCCTTAAGGCCAGTCCCGAAGTAGTGGAGCTTGGAGCAAAGAGCAACTTTTAGAAAGTCAGAGACACAGTGTTCTTTCACACTATGATACCACTAGAGCATAACCTTCTAAAGAGCCATAATTGAGTTGCACCGTATATTTGTTTAAAAGCACAGAGTTTGCCAAGTATATTTGCAGAGAGCATGGAAAAGATCAAAATACATGTTTAAATAAAACTATTAATGGTGAAGGTGAGCCAGGGTATGTAAGCAATGTGGTGTGATTACCAAACATGATTTAAAAAAAAGGGGGGGGGGGAGTAGAAACTGCTGTTGCTTTAATCGCATGACATTCTTTGGTTAGAACTGATATTCGAGGTTATATGTATTATTATTTTATTTTTTTTTGTGCTGCAGAATATTTCTTTTAATTATATTTTCAATATTTGAAACGTGATGTTGTTTTGCAGTTGTCAGTGGAGCAGGGTGCTCCTGAGCCTAAAAAGCCCAAGCGCTCAGGGGAGATGTGTGCATTCAACAAGGAACTGGCTCATCTGGTAGCCATGTGTGATACCAACATGCCTCTCATTGGCCTGCGCTGTGAGGTACAGTGCCGATATACCTGCTAGTTTAATGTTTTCATTATTTTGTTTTTACATTAAAAAACATGTAGGCATGTTCTTCTATTCAGAATGTATTTGTTCTTGTCCTCAGCTGTCTAATATGGAGATTCCTCATCAAGGGGTCCAGGTTGAAGGAGACGGATGTAGCCATGCTATTCGTCTTCTCAGGTGAGTCTCTCATAAAAGGCTATTTAAAATTATGTAGTATGCATTTACAGCATATACAGATCTCTTTTTGAAAAGCACACTTCGCTTACAGGCATGACAATATTTGTTTAGATTCTATTGGCTTAGTTTTTTCACCATGTATCTGTTCCTCACCTCTCAGGGTGCCGCCTGCTAAAGGTGTGGGTGAGGAGACGAGGAAGGCTCTGGATCGCTCTCTGCTGGACTGCACATTCAGATTGCAGGGCCGAAACAACCGCACATGGGTGGCAGAGCTGGTCTTTGCCAACTGCCCCCTCAACAGCACATCAAATAAAGAACAGGGTGAGATTCAATTATTCCTCACTGGCTTTAAGCACAGCATCACTGGACTTGGTTTAATGGGGGTTAATGTATATTAGAAATGAACTTTTATTGATCACGTGTCAGTCAAGACGTTCAGGAACCAGGCATAAATGGATTGGTTTGTGCTCCAGCAGTTATGAGTCTCTCTGTATGTCCTAATGCAGCCTCAACACGACATGTCTATCTGACATATGAGAACCCGCTGTCAGAGCCTGTGGGAGGACGGAAGGTGGTAGAAATGTTCCTGAATGACTGGAACAGCATCAGCCAGCTGTACGAGTGTGTGCTGGATTTCTCACGTGCTTTTCCTGGTGAGTACAATCCATCACAGGACACCATGCGCACACTCACTCTTACACACTTCACACATTTACTGTAGACACTTCATCTAATGGTTTAGGGAGGTGATGGAAAACCAGAGAACCCAGTACAAACCACAGGAAGAACATGTGCACCGACCGCAGCCTGAGTTCAGGATTGAATGCAGGATCTTGCTTTGCTGTTGTCATTCTCCTTATTGAGTTGACTAAATTTATGTCTCTTTTCTCCTTGCACAGAAATGCCTTCCTACTTGAGCCTCTTCTCAGAAATACGGTTGTATAACTATCGGAAATTAGTCCTGTGTTATGGCAACACAAAAGGCAGCTCTGTAAGTATATGTTTTTGAACTGGACACTATTTTTAGCACTTTTTATATGGTTAATTTATTCAATATCATCATTGATTGTTGTACAAGATAGAGTTGTTTCGTAATTCTCAACATGATTTAATCTTGGAAGGTTACGATCCAGTGGAACTCTGCTACCCAACGCTTCCACCTTGCTCTGGGCACAGTTGGGCCAAACTCAGGCTGCAGCAACTGCCACAACATCATCCTCCACCAGCTCCAGGAGATGTTCAATAAGACCCCCAGTGTGGTGCAGCTACTACAGGTCCATTAAGTTTTTTTTTTGTGCACTTAAATGTTCTGAAATCAGGCATATTCTTGAAAATAACCTCTTGAGACTAATTTCAAAAAAGCTCACTCTAATATTCAAAATGCTAGTACAGATCTAGATGGGTTAGAGTACACGTTCATTGATAGTTGATATTAAAATTCAGATCTCCGTGAGTAGGGAAGGATTGGACATCCATGCTATTTTTCTGAGTGCTTTGAGGAGTATAGATTGAACAAATCAGCTTAGAATATGAACTCTACAATACTTACTGGCAGCATTAAGCTAAATTGATTATAGACATTTTGCTCTATCACTGGCAATATTCCAGCCAGTTTCCCGTACCTTAAAAGAAATGTCAAGTGATATTAACTCATAAATATTTCTTTGCTCTCTCAGGTACTGTCAGACACACTGGCCCCTTTGAATGCTATCAACAAACTGCCAACTGTACCCATGCTTGGTCTGACCCAGAGGACCAACACAGCCTACCAGTGCTTCTCCATTCTACCACAGTCCCCCACCCACATCCGTCTGGCGTTCCGCAACATGTACTGCATAGACATCTACTGCCGCAGTCGAGGCGTGGTGGCCATCCGTGATGGTGCTTACAGCCTCTTTGATAACACCAAGATCGTAGAGGGCTTCTATCCAGCTCCTGGACTAAAGGTACAAAGGCCCATAATTATTATTATAAGGCTCATAATTATTTTTTTTTTATTATAAATATAACTTCTCATCATAACAATGTAAAATAGAAATTAGCTTTTTCTGCCTCTCTGTTGGTACCAAGTCATTTTGTACTTTAAGTTAAATTTAGCATGATTTTAGACAAAAACATTAGAGTGCATGTGGACTGATGAGCAATGGCTTGACAATGCAGTAATTGATGTCCAGTACGGAAATTGAATTCACACATTTTTGCTCACTTAGTGATGCAGTAAAGATATGCAGAGTGGTGATGATCATATGAAAGTAAACCACATAACATTGCCTTCTAAATTATTCTCAACTGCATTTTTTACTGCAGACATTCCTGAACATGTTTGTGGACAGCAACCAGGATGCACGGCGGCGTTCAGTCAACGAGGACGACAATCCTCCTTCTCCAGTTGGTGTGGATGTCATGGACACACTTATGCCCCACTTGCAACCTCAACAGCCAATCAGAGGCCAGGGGGTCTATCCACCCCTCACTTCCCCGAACAACCCCTACCATGGCAGTGTGGCCCCATCACCCTCTATGATGCCAACACATTCACCGGGTAAGCTGAGTGCCTAAAGCAGTATGTGGTTCTGCTGCTTTATCCATGCCATATTCGCTTGGCTTTTCATTGTGATAATTAAGGCATTAAAAAGAAAGCAGTCCTATGGTTATTTTATACTGCAAGTGCATTGCACACATTTAGCCTTTCACAATGCAAACACGCAAGTGGGGTTTTTTGGCTCTGTATATTCACATCATCATTGACCATGAGCATAAAATTCTGGGTCAGAGCATGCCAACTGCCCTGTGCCTGTCCACTCATCTCAATCATAGGGCTGTCCTGCTTCAGCTTTAGTGTGTGCGGGTGTGTGTGTGTGTGTGGATTTGTGTGTGAAAGAACAACAGTGAGAGAGACAGACTTCTCATCAGTTGACTGTGTGCAGGGAACATCCATGCAGCCAATTCCCCTAGTGGAGCTCTGCGGGCGCCCTCGCCCTTTGGGCCCACTCCGTCTCCCTCCTCTTTGGGCATTTCTATGGGCCAGACCTCCAACTTTGCCAGCCCACATGGTAAGTGTCAGAGGGGGCAGCATTCAGGGCTTGGTAATGGCTTCAGCTGGCCTTAAATGTTCCCTCTACTGCGATGCAGCCCTCAGCAGGCTCTGTGAGATAGCTGTTGTAGACTCTGACAGGGATGACTGTGAGTAAAGTTGGTGCAGGGACTAATTTCTTACTAACTTTAACAAGTGAGATTGAATGGACACTGATTTGGTGGTGGTTTGGCTGTTGATACTAATTTTATATTTGTTTAAGTAAAATGAAGGAGTCCTATGTACATGCATGTTGTTGTAGGACTTAGGCATATTATGTGCTTATGATTAATGAAACTTATGATTGTTTAAGTTACTTTCTGTTACAATTTATTGTATGTATTTATGAGGGTATGTTGAATGAAAACCTTAAACGTGTAAGATAAAATAGCAACTGGGAGTTTTTACTAGAAGTTTTATCTAGAAGAAACCGAACGTTTGTTGAGGGCAGGAACACTTGCATTAAAGGAAATGAAGAATATGTATAGAAATTATATATTTCTGACACCTATTTGCATAAAACAATGCAAAACAAAAATAAGGTTTTCATTTGATTCGCCGACATGAAACACAATTTCTTTGTAAATCAGTGTATGCAAAATATTTATTGAGAAATTCACCAGACTGTGTAACAAAGCCAATGTAAGATCTAGAGTATGTCCAAAATTTGTAATATTTAGAATTCTATCTAATCACTCAGGACTTGACATTAATATAAAGATCAAATCTGACCATGACCATATGAATTAATATATGTAAGTTGATTGCAGATCCTCAGGGTGCATAAACTGCTTAACAACTGAGTAGCTGGCTTTTAAACTAATTCCAAGTTATTTTATTTAATTAGCATTGGATTTATTATTACGTGTCACTGAGAGTAAAAATAAATATTTGTAGATTTCAGTCTGTACTCTGATTGCACTGTAGGAGCGTTGGACCCCAGTTCCCCGTACCCCATGGTGTCTCCAAGCCAGAGGACCGGCACTTGGCCTAGCTCTCCACAAGTCTCGGGTCCCTCCCCACGCATACACGGCATGTCACCTGGTAACCCCTCTCTCCACTCGCCCATTCCAGATGCCTCGCACTCTCCTCGTGCTGGGACCAGTGAGTACATGCACAAAATCCTACTGAGCTAATGATAAATCTGATATGTTCACTTCAGATGACTTTTCTTATGTGTAATGGAGAATCAGGTGTTACTTTGTTGAGTATTTGTTACAGTTTTAGTAGTGAATATTCTTCTTCAACTGAATAGCATTGATTTCATGTGTAGGTTCCCAAGTAATGCCGACCAGCATGCCTCCACCTCGTAAGCTACCTCAGCGCTCATGGGCGGCCTCTATCCCCACCATCCTCACACACAATGCCTTGCATGTGCTACTGCTGCCCTCTCCCACCATGTGCCTGGTGCCAGGACTGGCTGGAAGTTACCTGTGTTCGCCACTTGAACGCTTCCTCGGCTCAGTCATTATGAGGAGGCATTTGCAGAGAATTATCCAGCTGGAACCCAATGTAAGTTCCTCTGCTTTATACTCTTAGTCTTCTGGTAATGAAGGAGGGGCATAACCCTATGAATACATGTCCTGTCTAGTGATGGAGCAATTGACTGCATTCATAAGTATATTCACTCCTCACTCTGTGCTTGGCCTTTTCCTTTTTGTATGTAAAGTAGAGAGTGCATATTATGAGATACAATAGCTTTTTTTTCTCCCAGTGCTTCACAAGTTTAACTTTTTTGAGTTCTTTTCACACGCACAATAATAAGCTGATAATAACAATAATTATGATGATCATTCTTTTGAATAGCATACAAGGCTAAATCTGTGTCTGAGAAAATTGTCTGTGCATGTTTCTATATCTGTTCATAGCTGAACTCTAACCACCCTCTCTTCCTCCTCTCCATAGCTCACTATTGTGAACTCCAATGAGCCAGGAGTCATCATGTTTAAGACAGAGGTGCTGAAATGTCGGGTTGCTCTGAACCCAAAGAGCTACCAGACTCTGCAGCTGAAAGTCACACCGGAGAACACTGGTCCCTGGTCACAAGAAGAACTGCAGGTTTTGGAGAAGTTCTTTGAGACCAGGGTAAGACAAGAATCCTCCCCAGCCATATTCCAGAGGACGTCATCTGTAGATTAAGCAATTAGCTTGACTATTTTAGTGCAAGTGTCTGTAGAAACTTAATTAATCTAATGTGTCTGGGGCTATTTCCTGTTCGGACCATTTCATAGGACTAAATTAAAACTGTCTGTTCTGTGATATAAGTTCATAAATTAACCAAAAATGTTCTTGGTGATGTGATGGCCTTAGATCTTAGAGGGATAGGGTTCAGCACATACTGCTCATTTTCCTGTTCAACATCTAACCAACATGTTAACCACAGAGTTTTATAATAAGTGTTTTCCAAGAACATGTACATTACGCCAAACTCTAGCCCTCCTTGGCTAATGCTGCTTGCCCTGTGAATGGATGTAAGTAATTTCTTGTCCCATGTATATTTTTTTAGGTTGCAGGTCCACCCTTTAAGTACAACACTCTAAATGCCTTTACAAAACTGCTGGGGGCTCCCACCAATATCCTCAGAGACTGTGTTCGAATTATGAAGCTTGAGCTGGTAAGAGAGTGTATAAATCTGTGTGAGAGTGCATGTGGCATGTCTGTTTTTGTGATTCCCAATAAGCTTTAATTATTTTTACTCCTGCAGTTCCCTGACCAAGCAGCCCAACTAAAGTGGAACGTTCAGTTTTGTCTGACTATCCCACCCAGCGCTCCACCCATTGCTCCTCCAGGAACTATCGCTGTAGTGCTCAAGACCAAAATGCTTTTCTTTGTAAGTACCGTCATGACTCAACTCACTAGTGAAGCTTTGAATATATTTCATCCTTAAATTTTCCTGGACCAAAGAGGTACTTAATCAGAATAGAGAAAAAATGAGCTGCAAGTATTAAAAGGACAGAAAAGATCGATCATCAGTCAATGAATTTTCGGATTAACCAAGTTCTTGGTCCTCAGCTCCAGCTGACCCAGAGAGTAGGAGCCCAGGAGCCTATCAGCATCATTGTGCCAATCGTGTACGACATGGCCACAGGGCTGACACAGCAGGCTGACATCCCTCGACAACACAGCTCTTCTGGAGCCGCTGCCCTCATGGTTAGCACCATCCTCAGGAGGTTTAATGAGCTCCACCCAGCTCGATCAGGTACACATTTAAGCTTTGGCAGTCATGTGACTTGTTTTACTGTACGTTATGTTTCAGGTATCCCTTAGGTTTGTGTCGAAGAGCAAACTAAACTTGAATAATGCAAATTATGATAGAGTAATTATAAAGGTGTTTATGTATGGCTCAAGTTCTCTTGAAATAAATAACCTCCATTTAAAATGAAAGGGATTTTGTATATGGAAAAGACATTGACCTGTGGGTTAAATGACTGGTTCCATTCATTCCTTATTGGTACTACTTATTAAGCTAGGTGAAGTGACTTCATCAATATTTTATTGCTGATATAATAATAATAATAGATATTTTCATATGTTTTGCTGAAGGAAATAAAGAATTGGTTTATTCTATTTTAATTGCTTTTAACTGCATCGCATCCACAGTCCATGATGTATGCAGTTAATAATATATTCATCTTGTAATAAAATATGTTTTCTTTTAGGGGAATGTACAATATTTGCCTCCGTTCATGAACTCATGGCTAATCTGACGCTGAATCCTGGTGCACGGCCATAAGAGACCTCAGTCCAGCTTCTCCGGATCGAAGGCATGCTGTATTGCAGATCAAGGCTCTTACACACAGCCACAGAAATTTTCTTCAGGTGTACAAACTTCTGTCATAAAAGAAAGAAAATTATGATGGAATGGAATATTCTTTGATTTTTCTTCATCAGCAGTGTATTTAAAGGAATGGAGGACGGTGCGTTTGTGAACATGCCATGCATACTTCTATAAATTCAGGACACGATTAAGGAAAGAGGACAGTTTATTTTTGTCTGGTGCACTTCTTAAATAAAGGTTTGAAATTAGAAAAAAAATAGGTTTGTTTACCCTCAGCTGTAAATGCTTTTTATATATTATTTTAATGTCTGCCTTTAAGAAAAATAAGCATTTTGGAGAAAAAAAACAATTCACTTTTTATAATGCAAGCTATCAATACCGTGTTGATACTGGGGCTGAATTCTTTTTGATGACACTATTTAATGTCCTGTCCTCTTCTCTTCTCTTCTCTTCTCTTCTCTTCTCTTCTCTTCTCTTCTCTTCTCTTCTCTTCTCTTCTCTTCTCTTCTCTTCTCTTCTCTTCTCTTCTCTTCTCTTCTCTTCTCTTCTCTTCCTTTTTTTTATTATTATTTTTTACTGGAAAATCCTTTGACCACTCTCATTACCATGGTCACTCTGAACACTGTATAGACTGTACCAAACTTTGAGAAGAAGCCCTATTTTTGGATGACTGCATTTGAATCCTGATGGTAGCCTATACCTCTGTCTTTATTACTGTTTAATAAATATTTGAAAGTATTTGTCATTATTCACCATCTTGCAGGCTGATCGAAATACCTAAATAATTTTAAATGGTGATCAGATTATCATGAATTATCACTAAAGTCCATTTGGAAACAGTGATTTTATGTTGTGGACTGTTTCAGTCACAGTGAAGATTGTTTTCATGTTTGAGTAAAGCCTGTTAAAGTGTGTAGATTTTAGCATCCTCTACAATATGTACAGTATGCTTGCTAGGCAAACTATACAGGTTCCATAACTAAAAATCAAAGCCCGAATATTTCTAACAATATATTGGGTATTACCCAGAAATCTGGCTTAGACTTAGTTTTCGCAAAGTAAATTTTCACAAATTAGTATTTACAGGCCACTAGAACCCTAATATGAATTTCTAAAGATTGGCAGAGTACTGATTTTTTTCCCATCATAAACAAGCATTGATTTTTTTTTTTTCAAGAACTTAAATATTCATGTTTATTATTCACAAGAGCAACATTTGATCGTGTTACACTAAGGTATCATTTAGAATCTCACAGTACAGACTAATTATGGCACTAACACTGATATTAGGCCTAGATAGATAGAAAATATAGATAAGCAACCCCAATCTTAAATGTTCTCTAAACTTCATTTCATTTCAAATGGAATATCAGTTATTATACATGGACTACCTGTTACAGCATTCAATATTGACATTGGTTCAGCCTTTGAACCAACAGAAATGGATAAAGTAACTGCATGTTTTACTTCATGGTGCATGACGTCCCATTTAACAACAAAGAAAAAGCTAGTACCTTGGTATGTGTGCACCATATGATTCACATAAAGTCAGCAGAGGGAATCAAACATTTTACTACAATGCTATATGGCCAAAATACCTGAGCACCACCGCCATGTATGCATTCTGAACCTCCGATTCCAGATTTAGTCCCTTTAGCTTGTCCACTAGATTTTGGAGCCTGGGTTTGGACATTTGTCAGCCACTAGAGCATTAGTGAGATCAGGTGCTGATGTTGAGTGAGGAGGCCTGGTATGCTGTGTTCCACTCATGTTTTTCTACTCCACCCTTGGCACATCATGTCTTTATGGTGCTCACTTTGTGCACAGGTACATTGTCATCCTGGAGGTTTGGGCCTCTTGGCTCCAGTGAAGGGAAATTGTAAATCATACATCATACAAAGACGTCTAATACGATTGTGTCCAATCAAACATTAAGCAAGTCAATATGAGACACCCTGTTTTTATAAACAAACACCACATGTTTACTGTACATGTATATTACAGTATTAAACATCTGTAAAATCAAGAACTACAATATTATGATTGTACAGTTCCTTTCCACAGCACGATTCTTCCACGAGACAGGCAAAAACGGATGATAATTCACACTTTTCCATAACGATGTCATCACTATGAATTGTTCCATTAGCCGCAATGCAAAGTTGCCAGATCTGATCTTCACAACTGATCCCAAATAGGCAGTAAAACGAGCCATGTGTTTGATATAAAAGGATATAAAACACGCAGCTCTCTTCAATAGTTATTGTCCTGAAAAGTTCAAGGAGTATCATATATATTGATGCTGATCATATTATGGTGATGCGCACCACTGCTTAATACAAAAATACTTTAACCTACATAGAGCTATGTTTGGTGCGCATGAGACAAGAATTGTGGTGGCGGATAGTACAGTTTAATATTTCTAATAATTATCTATTATATTAGATATATAATTACTTTAAGGTTGCATAACGCGGCAGTCTGCAAGTGAAAATGTAGACTGTTACGTGGATTTTCGTGCACCTGGCAACCCGCTCTACTATCTACAGTGATTACGTCATCGGTCTCCGCTGTATAATGTGATTTTTGCGGAGTCGGAATTAAATGGCTTTTTTCCCCGCGATCCGTTTGAGGTTTAAAACCAGAAGAACGTAGAAAAATGTATGGAACGGGTTGATGCTCTCGGAGGACGGTGTCTGAGGGATGGAGGGATCATAAAGAGGTTTTAAACGACAAAAAAAATCCTGACAGATCTGCAAGGATGACAGCTGTCAGTTTGTCAGCACCACTTTGTCAACCGTGCGCATATGATAGCAGATTCAAAGGTGTGTGTGTGTGTGTGTGTGTGTGAGAGAGAGAGAGAGAGAGAGAGAGAGACTGATTTGTCAGTAGAGCTTATAGGTCTGTTAAAAGATTGATTTAATAAAAAGCTATTGTTCACTCAATTAAAGGATAAAAATGTGAGTACCCTTTGTATCTCTCTTCATGCTACCTGCATGTGTCCAGTGGAGGTTTATCTGAAGAAGCCCCTGAGGCCCATCCACCTGAGCCCAGAGCAGGTAGCACTAGACATGTTTTGTCTTTGCGGCCAACTCGACCTCCTTGTCAGATCTCAGGTCCATCAGGTAAGCCGTCTGATTCTGAAGACTTCTTCATTGTCTGCATATACTGACAAATGTCTGTTACTTGTAGGGGCAGTCAAAACTGGACATGAGTCCTGAGGAATTGGAAGCTTTCCGAAATCAAGGTAAGCTTCCCATGAGTTACTTTACATGGATTTACAGGAAAAGATGCCAGGATTGCTCCAGACCTTGACATGCATTCTTCACACTGTGCACACAGGTGCTGAGATTATAGATCAGATGAAGCAGTGCCTTGAACACTTGCCTAAACCTGCACCGTTGCTGGAGGTAACTCACCAAATCGTGTAACACTGCCTTCTTCATTTAGTCTGCTTTGGAATAATGACTATTTCCTTTTTAACTAGGACTACTTGGACATTGCTGGATTGTCTCTCATGTTCCCTAGAGTGGAAGTCTATATTATCCATGGAAGTCCTGTGGATATGCTGGAGAGACCAGCATTGGATGGTGATACACTACTTCACTTGTACAGACAAATAAAGAAAAAACATTATGCTTTTTGATGAAAAATGACCAATTATGTTTTTAATGACCTATTTTTGATATTCTGGTTAAAGGCTATTTCCCTCACCTTGGAAGGCTGAACCAACTGCTGAGGTTTAGTCAGCTACTAGATAATGATGTGAAGCACCTCGGAAGACACAAATATATTGCCCATAAGCTTGCTGTAGTACATGTGAGTTACATTTTTGCCATATCAATGATTTTATTAGTTTGTGCACAAAATTAGTGCTTGATTCCACTTGCTTAGTAAATACATTAATATTTAATTAACTGTTTATTTTGTCCAAGAAGATCAGGTAGTTGCATTCAGCTGAGTCACATGTACTGTCATTCCTTATTTGCATATTTGGCTTGTTTTTCAGCAAGTGCTTAACAGCTTCAAAGATGTATTCCCATTGTCAGCTATAAAAAAAGACATTGAAACCAATTTTAGACAAATAAAAATGTCTTTAGTAGCAGAGGAAGGATCCATACAAGAACCACAATTACCAGCTCAATACATCAGCTGGTAAGTGTGTTATTTTTGTTATTGTTTTATGTCAATTTTAAGGGTCATTTGGTTCTAGCAACACAACTAGACAACCATCTCACACCTTCTCCGTTTGATCCTGAGCTTAGCTTGCTGTCTGTGTCGTCTGGGATTTTATGCATGTTCTTGTCTGTATGAGGTTTAACCCAGTTCTCTGGTTTACTTTCACCTCCCAGAAACATGCTAGTAGATCAGCTGTGCTACATTGCCTGTAGATGTGAATCTGTGTGTAAATGTGTGTATGCAATGTGTCTTTTAGACTAGAATCATCTCTGCTCATGCCCAATGTTCCCAGGATAGGGATACATCTATCCACTGTGACCCTGATCAGGATAAAGTGCCTACTGAAAATTAATAAACAAATTAATCACACACACAATCATGAATGACAATGTCCTGATGATGAACATCTACTACTTCTCCAAGCTACAGTCCCATATAACCATTTTTTATTTTTTTTTATAGGGTATCACAGGTAACACAGAGTCTAATATCAGCCATCTCTTCACTTCCAGAAGAGCTCACAGAGGAAATCAGTCCAGTCATGTCATTTGTCTCTGAGTTGTCCTGACAAGAAAAAAAATGGTACAGTAGCTAGGGCAAATACACTATATTACCCAAGGTTTTGGGACACCCCTCCAAATCATTGAATTCAGGTGTTGTTTTTCAGGGGTTGGGCTTGGCCCCTTAGTTCCAGTGAAAGGAACTCTTAATGCTTCGGCATACCAAGACATTTTGAACAATTTCATGGTCCCAACATTTTGGGAACAGTTTGGGGATGACCCCTTCCTGTTCCAACATGACTGCACACCAGTGCACAAAGCAAGGTCCATAAAGACATGGATGAGGGAGTTTGGTGTGGAGGAACTTGACTGGTCTGCACAGAGTCCTGACCTTGCTTTGTGCACTGCTGTACAATCATGTTGGAACAGGAAGGGGTCATCCCCAAACTGGAACAGGAAGGGGTCATCCCCAAACTGATCCCCCAAAGAGCTTCAACTCTTCTTGGAAGGCTTTCCACAAGGTTTAGGAGTGTTTAGGAGTGTTTTATGGGAATTTTTGACCATTTTGACCATTTTTTGACCATTTTTTTGACCATTCCTCTAGAAGTGCATTTGTGAGGTCAGGCACTGATGTTGGATGAGAAGGTCTGGCTCTCAGTTTCCGCTCTAATTCATCCCAAAGGTGTTCTATCAGATTGAGATCAGGACTCCTTACCAAACTCCCTCATCCACGTCTTTATGGACCTTGCTTTGTGCACTGGTGCACAGTCATATTGGAACAGGAAGGGGTCATCCCCAAACTATTCCCACAAAGTTGGGAGCATGAACTTGTCCAAAATGTCTTGGTATGCTGAAGCATTAGGAGTTCCTTTCACTGGAACTAAGGGGCCAAGCCCAGCTCCTGAAACACAACACCTCAATTCAATAATTTGGAGGGGTGTCCCAAAACTTTGTGGCGATATAGTGTATGTATGCAATCTGTTAGTAATACACTAAAACTATTGCACTGTTCATTTTGTTCATAAAAGTGCAGAAGACCATGATGACTGTTGTAGTTTATTCGGTAGTCATGTAAAGTGTGCATACCTTTAGCACAAAATGCTGTATAACCAGATACACATTTCCTTCTTCCAGTCTGGTCTGAATGTTGAGGGGGTAATGGCAAAAAATCAGACAATTTTGAACATGTATTTCTTTTTAGATTTTTGTAGGTACATTGTAAAAGAAATAAATGCAATTTCTCCCCCATTCTAAAACACACACACACACACACACACACACACTTGCACTGAAGTGTATCTGAACCTTTTTTCTGTAAGTGAATGATGTGTTTAATATGATTGGGTACTACTGTTAAAACACTTGTTTTTTTTCACATCTTTGTTATTACTGTCAATAATTATGGTGCTAAAAGTTTCACAAATACAATTAAAGCTCTATACTTCACAACTTGAGCTCCTTGCCCTTTATTCCCTGATAACTGATTTGTCAAAACATTAATTATTAACTATTTTATGTCTTTAAATGACAGGCATAATGTTTCTCATGTAGGATAAACATAACAATATTTTACACACAATAATCCTGATAGATAATAATTCTTGTGTGTGTTTGTGTGTGTCGTGGGGGGGGGGGGGGGATTAACATCGTGTGACGTACTTCCGCACAGCACGCGCTGGCTTTGTTCAGGCGAAAGACCACTGGGTGTCGCGCTGCAGCCGTAATTCAAGATCTCTCGTCTTTCTCGGAGATTTTCTCACACCAGTATCACCCAGTACTGGTAAGAACATTTCTATGTACCAGTTAGTGTGTGGATATACAAGCAGTATGAGCGTCTTTTAATCCTTAAGGGTTGTAAAACTGGAAGCTTTACCAGTCTGCCATTCGCATACAGCAGCAGGATATGCTACGGCTAATTATTGTAATATTTACTGTATTAAATGAACCATCTGTTAAACAGTGCACTCTGTAAACTCTCGGGTTCGTGATTCATGTGTAGGTAGTGAAGATGGACAGGATTTCTTTTATTGTATGCGGTGTTGTAGTGAAGGCTAAAGGAAAGGGAAACAGAAGGAAGAAGCTCAGGCTGAGTGACACTTACAGTGACCAATCAGATGTTTACTTTCTTTTTACTGACGCGTGTCTGACCAATGAGATGCATTCTTTTTTTAATAGCCGGTTTTCTGTATTTGCACGTTTTGTTTGTTTTCAGTACTTTCGCATATTATTTACTTATCACAACTAAGCCCCAATAAACACTGAACCTTTCCTTAACGTTAATATTTGGATTCCTTTTTTTTAATTATCATTATTATTTTTGGGACACCAATTCATAACCTTCTGTGAACATTTTATTTGGTTTATAATGTCAGGGCTTTTCACACAGCCACTACTTTGTATAGCCTTATTTGACATATTTACCTGGTATTTATTTATTTTTTTATTTTTTTATTTATTTAAAACCATTGTTGTCTATGCAGAATACACAATTATGCAGTCCCTTTTGATTGGCAAGGTATTTTACACTCTCATATCTACAGTAGTTTCTATGTAAATGTTGATCAGTCCGTTTGTACACCATATTTCCAAAAGGTTTGGGACACCCCTCCAAATCATTGAAATCAGGTGTTGTTTTTCAGGGGTTGGGCTTGGCCTCTTAGTCCCAGTGAAAGGAACTCTTAATGCTTCAGCATACCAAGACATTTTGGACAATTTCATGCTCCCAACTTTGTGGGAACAGTTTGGGGATGACCCCTTCCTGTTCCAACATGACTGCACACCAGTGCACAAAGCAAGGTCCATAAAGACATGGATGAGTGAGTTTGGTGTGGAGGAACTTGACTGGCCTGCACAGAGTCCTGACCTTGCTTTGTGCACTGCTGTACAATCATGTTGGAACAGGAAGGGGTCATCCCCAAACTGATCCCACAAAGTTGGGAGCATGAAATTGTCCAAAATGTCTTGGTCTTAGTTTCTTGGTCTTTCACTGGAACTAAGGGGCCATGTACCACCACTGAGAAACAACACCTGAGTTCAATGATTTGGAAGGGTGTCCCTCAACTTTTGGCAAGATAATGTATGTGGTTAATGATCCGTTTATAAACAGCAACCTTTGGAAAACTTATTATTATTATTATTATTATTATTATTATTATTATTATTATTATTTCCATTTACACAACATACAGTAACCAAACACTACACAGTTACAAAATAGCCCATTACAATTGCTATAAGCACATTGGCACCACACTTAGGAACTGTGAACTGAAAGCAAAATTTCTGATAAACAGCCCTTAATATAAATAAATAGCCCTTATTTTGTTCCATAGTAATTCAAAGGATGTGAAAACAGGAAGCCAGCACCACAAAATGATCTGAGAAGAGATGATAGCAGAACCAACGTTACTCTTGAGAACAGTGCAAAAGTAAGACCATAAGCTCTTTGATGTATTAGGAATTTTATACCTGAGGAGATTTATACCTAATTTTATACCTGAGTGCAAAAGTTTGCATTCCTAATGTATTATTGAAAAAGGGGGAAAATGTCCTTTAATGTACATTATAATGTACTTTAAATTTTACATTTATAATTCCAATAAATTAAAGCAAGACATGTGGCAGGAATACAGCAATCAAAATCATAAATCAAAATCAACAGAAAAATATTTTGAACCCTCTCTGTCTATACCCCTTAAGTCACATCTGGTATGATACATAAAACTTTGCAGTGCATTTTGTCATTTGATAATTAAGGCCCACCCAAAAAATCAACATCATTTTGTCCTCATGGTATGCAAACATTTCACTCAATCGTGAATAATAAATACATTATATTTAACTACTAACTATGGTGTTTTGTGAGTAATTAACCATATGATTGAATATATTTTTAAAGAGAGAACAGTAGTGTTGATGTCTCTTCCTGCACATCTGTGAATCATGCCTCTGGTGTGAGAAATGAAAACAGAAAGAAGAATGTGGTAAGACTTACTGTAGATACTATATTACCACACTGCCACCACACAAGTTGTGCATGTGTCCAGTTCAGGGGAAGGCTACTTATATTATGACAAAACTGTTAACAACAGTCCTGTTCTATCAAAACACAGTGATGAGTATAATATGAAAGAAAAAAAATAGATTCTTTGTAATGTGAACTTTTTTTGTGTAGAGAGGGAAGAGGAAAGCAAGAGATGGTTCAGAGAATGCTAAGCAGAAGCTCTCAAAGACCAATCACGGTAGCTTGGCCAGAGCAGAGAATGAGCAGCTCAAACATGGAGACATGGAAGCCTTCACCTTGTTTGAGGTGGTCACTATGGGCAGGAGCGCTATGCAGGTACATGACCTTTATTCCAGCATAAAACCTTGACATTTGACAATATCAGTACAGTCCTTGTTTTTTTTTTAATGCCTGTCTTTGGTTAAGGTTGTTTGAAAGGGTGGTTTGATCGTAGTACTTATGTTCTGATTCTCATACAAAGGCTGTGGTTGATGACTGGATTGAGGCTTATATTATGGACAGAGAACCAGCCTTGCTTGACCTCATCAGCTTCTTCATTCAGTGTTCAGGATGCAAAGGTAAAATATTCGCTCATTCATTCCTGACATTTCCATGGTCTTCAGTCGTGAGTTTTTCTAAATTTCCTCCACACAGGATGTCTGATAGTCTCACCTCTGATAAATATAAACATACATGTTAAACACTAAGCTAAGGACAGTGTATAAGTAATTATTTGGTGATTTTAACTGCCACAGTGTTTGCACATAATTTTGGCCTTCTACACCGATCAGGCATAACATGAGCAGTGAGAGGTGAAGTAAATAACACTGATTATCTCCTCATCATGGCACCTGTTAGTGGGTGGGATATATTATGCAGCAAGTGAACATTTTGTCCTCAAAGTTGATGTGTTAGAAGCAGGAAAAATGGGCAAGTGTAAGGATTTGAGCGAGTTTGACAAGGGCCAAATTGTGATGGCTAGATGACTGGATCAGAGCATCTCCAAAACTGCAGCTCTTGTGGGGTGTTCCTGGTCTGCAGTGGCCAGTATCTATCAAAAGTATCCTTTGAGTCCAGTAAGTATACTTTGTCTTGAAGTTGTGAGGTGGGGCCCATAAACGCTCCTCCTCACAACTTACAGGACTTAAAGGATCTGCTGCTAACAATCTTGGTGTCAGATACGACAGCACACCTCCAGGGATCTAGTGGAGATCATGCCTCAGTGGGTCAGGGCTGTATTGGCAGCTAAAGGGGGACCAACACAATATTAGGCAGGTGGTCATAATGTTATGCCTGATCAGTGTACGCTCCTGTAATATTCATTTTTAAAGTGATCTTGCCCCGAATCACATAGAAGCATATTAAATAATATGTGGTATATATGATATTTGGTATACAGTAGGTGTAATTTTGCTATACTGTTTTGGCACGTGGACAGAGATAATTTGAATTTGAGTGAACTCACAGCTACACAGTAATATCTAATATGGCTGATATGAAATTGTATGACATCACGTATTTGTAAAATATATATTTATAGCATCAAGTTGGTGCCTAAGCTGATGTTTTAAATGACACTTTCTCTAGGGGTAGTAACTGCTGAGATGTTTCAGAGCCAGGAAGAGTCTGATGTCATGAGCAAAATGGTGGAGGACCTTGATGAGGTGTGAAGCCTTCTCCTTCTCTTGGGTTGTATGATATACAGTATGTCTGTGCTTTTTAATGACAAGTGTTACAGCTCTTGGAATTCAAATTACAGAGTTCAGGTTTGCAGTATAAAAGATTTCTGGCATTTCCATGGATACTTACTGTCACATGGCCCATGGACATTGTGAGTGTAAACGTTACTTTTGTGACTATAAGGCTTTTTCACTGCTATTTAGCAATATATTATTTGTTAAATGTTTATTGTCTGACTGTCCTGTCTTATCTTATCTTTTCTTTTCGTTTTCCTAGGACAATGGAGAGTATCCTCTTGTTATGTCTGGTCTGTACTGGAAAAAGTTCCGCTCTCACTTTTGTGAGTTTGTCTCAGTGCTGATATCACAGTGTCAATATAGCGTGATCTTTGACAACTACCTCCTGAGTACACTCATTTCTCTGCTGACTGAGCTCTCTGCATCACACATGCGTGCTTTTAGACACACGTGCACACTGGCAGGTAACTCTCTAAACACTGACTCTCACTCTCATCTGCAAGGAGAAAGCAGTGCTGGTGTTGGATATTCACGAGTTAAATGTTTGCTCTGTGATTTTGTCTCGCCATCCGTATGTGGTCCTGCAGCAGTAAAGTTGCTCAGCGCTCTGGTGAATGTGGCGCTCAATCTCAGCGTTAGTGTGGAGAACAACCAGAAACTCTGTGAAGTTGAGCTGGCTAAGATGTCCGGCAAGCGAGCCTCACCACGGCTGGACAAGATCAAGAAGAAGATTACAGAGGTGAGACCATCACCCTCTGATTGCTCTGTGTATCATTTTCTCCTGTTTTAATCATTGGTGAATTCATATTTTGGGTGCGTGTGTAAATGTGGGTCATCCTATTCAAATGCTGTGAAGTGAGATATACTTGAAATGAAACTTTCAGAAGTTTGAACTTTATACTGTTTCAGCTGAAGGATAGAAGGCTTGAAATAGAAGACATGATGGATGTGATATTTAAAGGAGTTTTTCTTAAAAGATACAGGTAGTATAATTATTTGTTACTGCTTTTAGATCTTTTCCCTTGCATTTCCCTGATGCTTAATGAAAGTGTATGGCCTGTTCTGTTTGGCAGAGATGTGATACCTGAGATCAGGGCGATCTGTATAGAGGAACTAACTGTATGGATGAAGCTTTACAGTGCCGTGTTTCTTAATGATACCTGTCTGAAATATGTAGGATGGCTGATGCATGACAAGGTCAGACTGTTATAACTGCAATTATTTCTGTGTATAGAATGCTGATTCTTTCCTGAGTGAACTAAATGTAATTGTACAGTATTTAGACTGACCTAACTCTTTTTAGGGGACTGAGAGATTTGTAAATTTACTTCATGTGTCATTTTCACAGCAACCTGACGTGCGCTTGAAGTGTGTGTTGGGTCTTCAGGGACTTTATCAGGATGTTAATCTTAGCTCCAAAATGGACCTCTTCACCAGTCGATTTAAGGTACCATCTGTTTTAGTTTCTAGTGTTGTAAAGAATAAATATGTGGGTGGCATGCTGTAGGAAAACTTTAATTGGGTGATGGTGGGATGTAGCCTGACACTAAGCAGCACTGGAAAAAATGACATCTTAGCAAGTAAAAATGATAGAGTGGATAGTAAAGGATAGTATTTAGAGAAGGCTTGCTGCTGGTTGTGAGGTTAATTGATTGAGGTGTTTTTCCACAGGAGAGAATGATCTCCATGATTTTGGATAAGGACCACGAGGTAGCAGTGCAGGCAATGAGGCTGCTGATGGCCATTGCCCAGTGAGTCTTTCTTTCTCTGTCATTTTACCGTCCGCCAGAACCCTCATTAACTCAAACACATACTGGATATTATAAAGCAGCCTGATCGTCCAAACTGTTCTCACTGTGGCAGGTCCTGTGATGACGTGCTGAGCCAGGATGACTACAAGCACATATTTCAGTTTGTGTACTCTACTCATCGACCGCTTGCAGCCATGGCAGGCGAGTTTCTCTTCACCAAGTGAGTGCTTCACCAAGTAATGTTTGTAGACTGGAAGAGACTATAGAGAGGTCTGCAAGTAAATGTATAAAGCCAATTAAGTTAGATTATCGTATCTAACCGTGACAAATGTTATTTACAGGATTGTTTACATTAACAAACAATGTACTTTCATATCTATTATCTGTTATACTGCTGATGTTTCAGCAATAATCAATTTTAGTCCAACCAATATAGCAGTATTAAATTTCTTGATTCATGCTTGCTGTAAACATTTGGTAGAAGTGAGTCTGTATGATCACGTGTTATGACCAATATGAATACTTTGTTGCTGATTAACATGGACCATTAGTTAATGAAAGTATATGAAGTTAATGCTTAAGCAATCATTAATTAACAAATTAACTTTACTTTAATAGCTATGTGTTGTTCATAGAATTGTTATACCAGAATGCATTAGCACTACATGTAATGGTTATAAAGCATTTTATGACGTTCCCTCAGATTACTCAGTAAACCTGCAGTTCCAGTGATGAGGGCAGGAATATCAGAGGAGGACAGACACAGAGAGCTCACCCTGGCCCAAGTCCGAGCCCTTATTCAGTTCTACACTGAGAACCAGGTAGTTAGTTCTTCATGGTACTTTTGCATATTGTTGAAAGTCTGAATCTCATCAAAGCACTGCCTTCTGTGGATTTATTAGCTTTGCTCTCTAAGTAGAAAGGACGGCAATGACCATCCTGCTCCCATGGATTAGAGCGATATTAGAGTAACACTAGCCAATCATGGACATCTGTTAGCTCTTATATACAGAACAAGGCAATTAGAATCTCCTCCATGAACATTTAGCTGCCAATTGATGCTACATAAGCAGCACTTCAAAAAGATGTGGAAGCTTAATGTGTATTTACAGGAAGCTTGGGCTAGTCCTCACCTACCTTACCCTTCCCAGTCTGGTAGCTATCAGGTGATAAGCATTATGGACTATGGTACTGGTATGATTTTTGGATGAATATTGTGGTGAAAACATTAATATCTTGCAAGAAAATTCTATTCAGTTTTTTTTGTGTAGCACTTTCAACAATGGAGGTTGCCACAAAGCAGATTTACAGTAATCAATGAATTCTGGATACAAGTGATTTTGAATGAATGATGAATTGTGTTGTTTCTATTGTGTTATGCAGTTGCACCAGCATGTGCTATATCTGGTGGATAGTCTGTGGGATAGTGGTGGGCCTCTGCTGAAAGACTGGGCCTTTTTCACCACTCTGCTCACATCTCATCCTTCCTCATCAGAGCAAGGCTAGTATTTACCCTTGCAATGTGTCCAGCATTAGTAACACTATTGTTCTCTATTTTTCTTTTACCTGTTGTGTGAATGAATATGTCTGTTTGTTACACAGCTTTGAGCAGCGATGAGGAGGCTCTGGTGATTGAGATTCTTTTGGCATCAGTGAGGCAGACTGCTGAGGGACCTCCACTAGCAGGGAGAAGCATGGGGAAGAAAGTTAGCTTCTGCTTTCCTTCATCTTCATTTAGCTCACTTCACTCATTTAGCTGTGAAGACATAGAGGAACACACCTGAGATTCCTTGTCTTTGCTCTGAGCTTATGGTTATTATGTTTTTGCATGCTTAGTGACTGAGACTTCGGTAGATATTTACATGATCATTTTGCTAATAAGTTATTGAGATGTACCTTTAGATGTGTACGTATGTAGGTAGAGTGTGAAACAGACTGATTCTGAACATTCTGTTGTTGTGCTCTAGGTGATCAGTACAAAAGAGAAGAGGCTACAGACAGATGACTGTGCAAAACTTACAGAACACTTCTTAAAGGTGCTACCTGATCTGTTATCCAAGGTAAAATAACAGGGTTAGGGGCCCTTGGTGTTTGTTATTCTTTCTTTTCTGTACGCGGTATGTTCTGATCATTTCATCTGCCTATGTATTTCTAGTACTCAGGAGATTCGGAAAAACTTACATGGTTCCTCAAAATACCTCAGTACTTTCAAATGGACATCTGTGGTGACGAATACACAGAGGTTAGTCATTTTTGTCCGTATATTTTTGTACGTTCTACTGACCTGTGAAAGAATTCTGGAAGGTTAACATTATTAGTGACAGAATATAAGTAGTTCTACTTAATAAAACGTTTAATCAGTACAAGTATGCACGTTATAGGCGTCCACATAATACCTTTCAGTGTACATTGGGTCAAATTTTGATTTTGAGAAAATCTATTCAAATATGTTATAAACTGAAAATACTCAAAAAATGTCTGAACAGCTGAGTCACTGGCAGTCTTTGAATGATGTGTAAAAACTAGCGCTTGGTTGAAAAATAGCTTGCGTGCTCTTCTTTCTGTATTAGCTCCCAGGAGAGTTTTTAGACTGATGGTATTCTTAGTGCATGACTGTGTGAACCAGTATTCACTGATAGAGACTCTGGATAAGGGCATCTGTTAGATGCCATATATGTAAATGTAAATATCATTACACTTGGTTAAGAATATAAAAGTGAAACACTAATCCCTGCTTCAGGACTGTTAAAGACGTGTTTTATAAATATGCCCTATAGAGTGCCCCCTGCTGTTCAGCATGTGTCACTGTTTTGTGTGTTTGTAGTCTGTTCAGGCACTGCTCACTAGGCTGGAGGCTGCAGTGGATACACACACAGACGCAGCACTACTGGAAGCAGCTGTTCGCTCGTACCATAACCTCTGTGCAAACGATTCACACTGGCAGCAACTGGCAGCTTCTGCCATAGGCCAACTCATCCAGCGCTGGACACACACACTGGGCTCATGCTTAGGAGAGGCAGTCAGTGTGGGTATTGTACAGCATATGCATAGTAGATACATATGACTGATTCATTAAAGTCAAAATCCTGTGCACTGATATTGACTGCACTGGTTCTACATGACATTGATGGCTTTAGACTAGGAGAGTGATGTAACTACAGTATCACTCTTGTTTTTTAGGATGGAACCTTCGTTGGAGATGAAGACAAAAAGGAAGAAATTCTGTCCATTTTGAAAAAATTAACTGCTTTCAACAAGTAAGACTGGATGATTGGTTTTTTTTTTCAGCATCTGTTATTTTCTAAGAAAATAACAGAAAAGCTGTTCACTCCAAACTTCATGTGAAAATGAAATGAATGAATAAAAACTTGTTGAGTTTTGAAATTCTATGAAATTTGTGACGTACCACAGCAGTAGGTTATGAGACTTTGAGCGTAATTGGTAAATACACTGAATTGAAGAACAAAATATATTTTGCATAAATATGAATCAACTCTCCACACCTGCACTTCCATGCTTTTCACATACAATTAAATATGTCCATTATTGGCCATAGTGATGCAGTAGATGGAGAATAGGTTGAGAAAACAATGAAATGTTTTTGTAAGGTTATATGTTATCTACTATTATCTACTATTAAAAAAAACCCAACACGTACACCCTTTTACTCTCATGTGGACATTCTCATGGTATTATTGTGTTTCAGTGCTCAGGACTTGTCTAAATGGGGTATATATGAGCTGGTCTCTAAGCTCCTTGTAGTTGAGTTACAGCACGGAGGAGTGCCAGTAGAGGTAAGATCACCTATTACAACAGTCTCTTACTGTGAACAGCCTGATTCCAGTGAAAGCTCAGTTGTCTTCTGTGTGCTGCTGTCAGATGATCACTGAGGCTCTGCGCTGTGTCTGCTGCTGCATCCTGTGGAACCTACACAACTTTGGAGAAGGCATGACCTCCAGGGTTAGTCATCAACTGCTCTGACATTCTTCCTTAAGCTCAACCTTGCCATGCTGTGACTCTCTCCGCTTTGTCATTGGCATCAGATCTAGAGATGTGAATGCTAATATTTACACTCGGACAGAGTTTGGAGTGATAAATTAAGCGAGCCTTTCAGGTGTGTGTGACTTAGTGTCTACACAATTCCCATATGATCCATCACAAGCAACATGTCCTTTAATTCTGCTACGTTCCATTTGAAATATCAGCCGTGATGCCCTCAAAGGCCCTGGGTTGTGTCCACTGGATTTTAATAATCGAGAGAAGCCTGCGATTGATCATCAGGCATTAGGAAAAAGAGTAGGTTCAGGTGATGGATTATAGGGGGCGTAATGGCTACCTTCTTGTGTGAAGTCTCCTTTGCTAATCTCTAATGTGACGTCGTTATTAAGCCCATGTTTCCATGTGGTGCACAAGGTAATCATATTTCTCGACCCCTAACCTTTCCACACAGAGATATTGATGGCCATTAAGAATGCTGTAGGTAAGAGAGCAACATTAAAATCCTTCACTTGGGGGAGTCGCACCCGAACGAGTGCTTTCACTCTCCGACCCCCTCATCAATAACTGCCAGCGTAGGCTGTAATTTGAGACCCAGGCGGTGACTTTGGCCCAATCTGCAATTCTAATGTCAGTGGCATTTGACTTGGGAACGAGGGCGAATTTGAGTGAGAGGAGCTGGTGGGCGAAAACAAGATGAGTTCAGCAGAAAATTGGGATATTGTACGATTAAAATGAGTCATTTGGCTGAAATGAGATTCGAACGGCAGTTTCACCCCGGAGCCGGGCACATGTGTATAATTATGAAAGAATGGTTTACATGAGGCACCAGCAG
Organism: Hemibagrus wyckioides; assembly: GCF_019097595.1. Classification (NCBI taxonomy): domain Eukaryota; kingdom Metazoa; phylum Chordata; class Actinopteri; order Siluriformes; family Bagridae; genus Hemibagrus; species Hemibagrus wyckioides. The sequence continues at coordinate 19,430,383 of NC_080715.1, forward strand.
CACTGCTACTAACAATGCTTTCATCCATCCACATTCAGTGAGGGCTCCTCCATCAGCTTCTATTATTTAGCTTAATCGTGTTCTTGCCATCTTTGTCCCCACCTCACGCCTATGATAAACAATGATCTTTTAGGCCACAAAAATGCCATATATACAAATACAAAAAAGGTGTCACATTTGCTAGCAGCTTGTTGAACGAAGGAGGGAGGGAAGTGAAGATGTAGGCAGGATGGACCGTGTTGCTGTGATTTGGCAGCTCAGGGCTGATGAAAAAGCCGAGGCACCATTTGAAAATTCAATAATCCATTCAACACAATTATTCTAAAATATTACGTCAGACTTATCAGGAATGTGTAATAGGTAAAATTAGATTACTGAAGTTCTGCAAGTAGAATGTATAAGCAGTACACTATAAAGAAGAACCTGCAGTGTGATTCCAAATATCTGCTTGTGTACTTGTGCATGTTTGTAGGAGTCAGCTCTCCATCAGAGGAGTCAGCTACGAGCTTTTTGTGAAAAATGCCACCGGTGTCTTTCACACACGGAGCAGGTGGTGAGAGAGCAGGTATGGTCACCCTTCATGCCAGCTTATTCCGTTCTGCTCTTTTTTACCTGTGTGCTTATTTAAACCCGTGGGCTATACTTTGAGATGGGATATGTTAAATACCACCTGTGTTCCAGAGAGGCATATATGAAATCATTTGTATTGATATATATAACTTTTTATTTAAAAGAAAATCCTTTTGCATGAGTTTTGCTCTTAATTTTTTATTCTTTTATGCATGTCTCTGACCTTCCAATGATCTGTCATGAGTGCCACAAAAAGTAGACTATGGTATATATAAAGTTAATGATTGAGGATATTTATAAAGTTATAAAGATATTTTAACCCTAAACTTATATTATGAAATGAATCTTTATCGCTCTATTTGGCATCTGAATAGTATTCACTGCTTCTTTCTGTACTGTGTAGTAAGTCTAACATATGTTTCTGTGTTACTCTTCCTCATACAGGCGTTCATGTGTTTGAGTGATGTCCTCGTAGCACACAGTTACCAGCTGCAGATGTGGGATTCATCAGCAGGTGCTCCTCTGCTCTACACCCTTGAACCCAGACTGCAGAAAGCGTTGCTCAGCTTCATCCTAGAGCATGTCTTCACCGGCTCCGAGCCACACAGCCACAGCAACACTGGTAGCCCTGTCCTCCCACTGTCCTCTTTATGCCCTTTTTCTTTTAACAATGTACATTTGTGAGACACATTTATGATTTAAACTCAGATTATAAATGCTAGAAACTTTTAATGCTGTTTTTCCAGTAGATGGCAGTCTGCCTCCAAGTTACATTACACAGAGCTATGCACACAGAGAGACATTCACAGTCATTCTCAACCCGGTTAAAGACAACAGATTGTTTAGTTATGGAATGGCTTATACGCACCCATCACAAGCCAAGTCATTCATGGACCTGGATTAAGGATTAGATATTTTATATCACTTTTACTAGAGGGCAAAAGCTTAGAAAGAAATTTTACATACAGTAATTTGTTTAATCTGTTTTTTTCTATCTGACAATGTCTGCACAATTGACAACAAACTAATTCTTAATTTTTCATTTGCCATTTTGCATTAAAAATTAATTTACTGTCTACTGCAACCAAGCACACCTCATTTTCACAAAATCATTTGATCACCCAGTAACCTGAATCGAGGTGTTAAATTAGCAGTTTGTTAATCTAAATGGATAAAGACCCATCTCATAATACATTAGAGTCAGAGTACATTACTGCAAACCAGTCCCAAAATGACAAAATGCTTAGTGAAGTATGTTTGGAAGCCTCAAAATCATTCATATGAAAATCTTACATGCTGTGCTTGAGTTGTTGGAGTAAGCCTTTCAGCTTGTGAAGGTATTACATTTCATACTTGTATTATGACTAACATGTCTGTTAAGATTTCCTGAAGCAGATGAACACACTTCAACGCATTGCTGAATACATGAATCAAGTCTTCATGAAAATGAGTAAAAAATACAGAAATGATGTGCCTTCTATCACTCATCAGTCAACTTTATAAAAAATCAATTTATCTTGAGTATACAGCATAAGTAGTTCATCTGTACTTATGCATTTTTCTGTAAATGTTATTCAGTGTGTACACCGAATGACCATAACATTATGACCACATACAGCTGATTATCTCCTCATCATGGCACCTGTTAGTGGGTGGGATATATTAGGCAGCAAGTGAACATTTTGTCCTCAAAGTTGATGTGTTAGAAGCAGGAAAAATGGACAAGCGTAAGGATTTGAGCGAGTTTGACAAGGGCCAGATTGTAATGGCTAGACCACTGGATCAGAGCATCTCCAACACTGCAGCTCTTGTGGGGTGTTCCCGGTCTGCAGTGGTCAGTATCTATCAGAAGTGGTCCAAGGAAGAAACAGTGGTGACCCGGTGACAGGGTCATGGGCGGCCAAGGCTCATTGATGAACCAGGGGAGTGAAGGCTGGCCCATGTGATCCGATCCAACAGACGAGCTACTGTTGATCAAACTGCTGAAGAAGTTAATGCTGGTTCTCATAGAAAGGTGTCAGAATACACAGTGTATGAAGAGTCAGGGCTGTTTTGGCAGCAAAAGGGGAACCAACACAATATTAGGCAGGTGGTCATAATGTTATTCCTGATCAGTGTATACTTAAGACCTGGTATATGCAGAAATATCGACTACAAAACATTATAATGAATAATGAAATTCAATTTAATTTATTTGTGTGACTCTTTAAACAATGAACATTGTCTCAAAGCAGTTTTACAGAAGAAATAGAGACTTGAACAAACTCGTGTGGTTATGTGAATATTTCAAAAGGAGGTATTCTAACCTGCCTGGAATGTATAACCCCTTGACATATATCATAAGGGATTTTTGATTGTAATGTAATTAAAAGCAATTTAGCTTTTAAAAATATCTTCCCACTAGGGTGATGGTTCATCGCAGAACATGTTAAATCCTGATACGTTTTTCTGTGGGAAAACTTAACGGCTCCTCACCTCAATATATTTTCACTTATAAGGTTTTGGAACTGAGTAGCTGAGTAGCATGGTTATACTCATTGTTATCTCACCAACATTTTGACCCCTTTGTATGTGTGTATGTTTCAGGCAGTGAGAATAAGGGTGGGGTGAGCTGGCCGGAGGACTTGCACAGGCGGAGGAATCTGTTGGCTGCCTACTGTAAACTGATAGTGCACAGTGTGCTTGAGATGAGTATGGCTGCTGAGATCTTCAAGCACTACATGAGGGTATGGCTCATTCAGAGCTGTGGCATAACTACTGTCCTATTCTCCTTTAAACTTGTCACCAAGTATTATTATTGAATAGCTGCAAATAAAAAGACGAATAAAATATTATCACACACTAAGATTAAGGAACTATGTTTTTTATAGCGTTGGAAAATCTATTAAAAGTAGTTCAATGACAAGATTAAAAATAGGTTTTCACATTTTTCTGCACTGTTTCCAGCAGCTGTTACTGATTATTTAGGATCTATTGGAAGGATATATAGAAAGTTTATAAATCACTGTTGAAGTGATCACATTATTATATTAGTTTGAAAATAACATTTTTTCACTAGTACACCAGTTTACTATAGAATTTATGGGTTGAGCTGGAAAATGTACAGCACTGTACAGTGTGTGTGTGTGTGTGTGCGCATAAAAGTGTGAGTGTTTGACATGCCGACATGTTTGGAATGCCCATCCGCCTTGGCTGTGGCAGAGCCAGCAGTCTATCATCAACATTCTTCTTGATCTTCTTGATTTACACACACGTGTATACGCACACACAGCTGCCATAATGAACGATGCCTTTCAAAGTCAAGCAAATGACAGAAAGTTGGCAGCCAACTGTAACCCTGTATTTGCTCTACTTCCTGTTTTTGGAAGGCTCTCTAACAACTGTTCACTTCTTTGAGCTATAAAATGTTTGCCAGTTTCATGATCCCTTCCTTCCGCTCAAATAGGTTTTTAACGGCAAATTCTGCAGTGCTAAAAGGCGGCTGTTGTGTGGGATGGAATCAGAGTGGGTTATATGTCTGGGTGGTTTAAGGATAAGCAGCTAAGCTAGACCTACACTGGTACAGCGTTTAAATAGTGCACTAGTCACGGAGGCCATGTTATAGAAGATTTGTCAGGTCAGGAGCATCTTTTCGAGAAGCAGGCTCATAATCTCTCTGGCCGACAGGGCAGGAGGTCCAGACTTCTTGATCTAATGCTGATAGGGCCTAGTCCATGTCAGACAGCAGGGCAACACATCTACACACACACACACACACACACACATCTACTCCAGCACCACAGATATTATTTATGTCAGTGAAGGCCTGTGATGTAGCTTGTTCAGGAGGCTTGGAGCATATAATGCTACCAGTGTGAATGGGTTCACAAAACGTTTGCCATCAGGAACCAGTGCAATTTCAGCTATTTTATCTCTGCAATTTTGTCTCTCTTTGTTATAAAATTCCCAGCTCCATGCACACACATTATAAGACTAATATGTAGAGTACATTTGAATACTAGTGATGCAGTATGCCCCTGTTGCAGATCTATTACCTGGGCATAATATTCTGTTGATGAATGAACAGGCTTGAACTTTTAAGCAGAGCCTTGATGCAGTAATTTTCTTTTTCTCACAGTACTACAATGACTTTGGCGATATTATCAAAGAAACTCTGAACCGTACCCGACAAATGGACAAGATTGAAAGTGCACGCACCCTGGTTCTGTGCCTTCAGCAGGTATCATACCCAGCACTCTTTCCATCTCCTGTTCCAGTAATCTCAGTTCCTCAGTGTCCCATGCTCATTGATGAGCCTCTGCAGCTGTCAGCATCTCACAGACACAAAGCCCCTCCACCAATATGCCCTCTTTGGAATGTTCTAGCAGCTCCTTCATTCCCTGCATTGCTTTATGGTAGATCTTTGTACAGAGTGAGACTGATAGGGGAAAGAGAGATCAGCTCTTGCCCCTAAAGGCCAGTTCATTGCAAAACTGCTCCTGACATCTGTCTCACACGTCTTCCTAAACAGAAATGATTCCATTTTACTCGTTTCAATTCATGCCATCAAAAGACAACATAAAATGCTATATTTATATAGCCTGTAGCAAATATTACTATAATTATGCTTACAAACAAACACAAATATACTGTTCATGTTCTTCTGCCTCATATGAAGTCCCCATGCTCACTGTTCCACTTGGCGATGTACATATAGTTAATGTGTTTCTAAAAGCATAGCACTGCAGCTCTTTTCCTGCCTTAGCACTTAAATAGATGCTAAGTTGCACTTACACTATGCACACATTACATTGCATCATTCTTGTATTTCGTGTCTGATGTGAATATTCTAGGTGGGACTTGGAAGAGAATGAATTTTTACACTACAGTCAGTCTTCACAGACACAGAATTAGGAGCACTTACTGCATTTAGACTGATAAGAAAGGTGAAGGGTGAGAGTTTATACTGATTATACTGACACGCTTCTCGCTGTGTGCAGCTGTACCTGCGGTTGAAGCAGGAGCAGGACACTGGGAGCGTGTGCAGTTCAGGAGTGCAGACCTACAGCAGCATCAAAGAGCTGGCCAGACGCTTCTCGCTCACCTTCGGCTGGGATCAGATCAAATCTCGCGAGTCTCTGGCCATGATCCACAGGTAACACTGTGCAGCACAGGCTGGGTTATCATTAATTCATCATTATCTTACATCATTTTATGTTGGCAGTATTTTATGTGGGCTTTTAAGTAGACGTGAGAGTTAACAGCCAGCCATGTGTCCTGCTGAGGTGAAATGATGTTTCCTCCACCAAGTCAGTTATATTTTCCATAACAGGTCACTTTAGCTGGCATTACCTTGCTTACGTGACCAGAACAACAGATGTTTTACTAGCTCCTAACTGAATGACTGTAATTTTATTGCGCTAATTGCGTAGTCTCATTTTTTATTTCATTATCGCTTGCAGGGAACTCAAGCTAAACAGATTGCTAATAAAAATTAAATTCCTTGCTTTCCACGGAGACTGAAACTCAGTAGTGGTTCTAAATTTAATAAACATGTGCTAAAATCCATGCCATCCAGTTATTCAGGGGTGTTTAGCAGTATGATAGAAAAGCAATTATATATTCAATTCAAATCTACTCATATCTTATTTGTATGCCACTTGAACAGCAGACGTTGTCACAAAGCAGCTTTACACAAGTGTGGATGTAGACTTAGAGCCAGAGGTGATAGCAATTAAAACAGATAGTGACAGATAGTGGAATAATAAATCATTATAGTATACAAGTGTGGAAGAGTAAAGGTAAACAGTGCTAGGCAATTATGTAGCATACAGCTTTGTTTAACCCGCAATGCTGTTATTTAGGGTCCATCATGGGTATGTTTATTTCACATGGAGTAATGAAGCAGAATGAACAAGACAGGTTGCACACTAACATGACTACAGCATTGTGTAGAATTGAGTCATCTCTCCAAACCGTGGCGTTGTGTTTTTGTTTCTTTGTAGGGATGGCATCGAGTTTGTTTTCCAGGGCTATGTTCTTCAGTCAGAGAAACACTTGCCGCCACCATACCTCTCTTACCTCACCATCCTCAGCGAGTTCTCTAGTAAGCTGCTCAAACCTGACAAGAAGACCATGTGAGTAAATCAACAGTGCAGAGAAAGAGCAAGCAGCATTGTGTACAGCAAGGGATTTGACTCGGGGAGCACAGCTCTATTCAGTTTTGCAAGGCAACATTTACAATTCTTTAAATTCCAAAAACAGGCTGTTTTCTCTGCTTCCCTCGTCAGATATAGCTATCTGCAGCGGTACACTGGTGAGCAGAGCATCAGTAACAGGGAGGAATGCTGGATGCCTCTCATCTATTACAGAGCGTCTCTCCAGGGCACAGCTGAGGGAGAGGATGCCGTGTCCTTCATCAGCTCTGACACTAATAAACAGCACTCACTCACTAATCGCTCCAGATCGCCCTCCATCAAACCGGCTGCATCTGAAGGTACGACAAGTCACAAAGTCAGTACTGAGTCAGCAGTTTTACTACAGGCACTGACACAATACTTCATTATGTCCTGTCCAGCTAAAAGTCCTCACTAAAGGGTGTTTGACCAGAGTTACAGACCCTTATTTGTGTTTACAGGAGATCTGCGAATTTCACAAGAGAGTAAAGCGGGCAAATTGGTGAAAAGGTAAGCTGTAAGAGTTCTGACAGCCAATCTCCACAGTCAGTTATTATCCAAAATGAATTAGAATATTAACAGCATTAAGACACATGATTAATAAGAGTCCTTTTTGACACCTCGTTTTCCAGCCTGGAGCCGAGAGCTGCAGAACATCCCACTGTGTTCAGAGAGCAGCCTGACAGCAAGGGAACAGTTGATATCCAGCCAGGGGTCACTGCTGAGGAATTGGATGTGGACACAGTAGAAATAGACATTTGATTTCCTCATGAAAGTCAGTTCGTTGAGGTTAATAAGAATGACAGTGTGTTCAGTATGACCTCATCCTGTTTTTTTAAGCTTTACTGTAATCAATAACGTAATGCCTTGGTGCTAAAGACATTAATTATTGGTTTTACATTGTGTCATTTTTTTGGTATCATCTAAACCAGCTCTAAGCTAAAGATGATAGAATGTGTATTTTGTCTTCTTTGCTGTTATACGACAGTCTCCATCTGTTTCCTCTGAGATTTGTGAAGCTAGCCACTGTATCTTTTCAAACTGCTGCTCATGCAACATCACAGCGCATTATGGTGGGGTCTTACACTCTTGGTGGGGGAAAAGCACTGTCTGCTCTCACACACACACACACACACATACACAGAAAACCACAGCTGTTAGATCACAAATTACTTTGTCTAAGTGTGCATTAGCACAGATCTAAAGTACTTCACTGAGCTGAAATGTAAAACCTCTTATATGAATCATATACGGTATACATATCTATTTGTCTGAAATCCACTGAGAGTGTGTATGTGTGTGTGTGTGTATGTATATATATTATTCTAAAGCAATGAGCAACAGTTACAAAATCAGGAAGGTTACATGCTCAAACTATGCTCAGTGCAGGTTAACTATTATCACTGTCTTATATAATCCATTATACGGTTTGATGTTTCCATCATTTTGTTCACTCAGCGAAATGTTTGAAATAATATTAGAAAAGATTCAATATTTGTTTTTATAGGAAATATGTAATATTTCCCAAAACAAACTAACCTGAAACTGAAAAGAATTTTGTTCACATATTTGTTTGCATTGTATATATTTACTTCTTGTGTATAATATTAATGTTAACCTTTTCACTGCAATTTCATTTATTAAAAAAAACCCCAAACAAATCAAAAGAGAAAATAAAGATTCTTTAATAAGTACCTGAAATCTTTTTTTTTGTATTGTCCACATCACTACAGTAAGCATATAACTAGATATACAATATCAGAATCTGGGTGTGTCCCCCACCCCACCCCCACCCCCTTTGCATATCCCATCCCTGGTGGTTGGGGTCAGAGTGCAGGGTCCAGCCATGATGCAGCACCCCTGGAGCAGGAGGGAAGTTGGGGGCCTTGCTCAAGGGCCCAACGGTGGCAGCTTCATGGTGCTGGGGCTCGAACCCTGATCAAAGACCCACAGCCTTAACCACTTGAGCTTTTCAACTCAGGTTCATATAATCTGATAAATTTCAAGACTGATCAGGTGACTTTGTATATTGTACCAATATGTAACAGAAAAGACACATCTGTCCAATATAAAAAAAATTTGAGCCGAATTACTGCTCTCTGGACAGGATGAGCTGGTTTTAAACAGAAGTGACAAATTGACATGTACTCATATTTACACATGTACTCAACTGGTATTTTTTGGTAAATAGTAGTAACAGTTGAAAACAAATAGATATTTTATTTTTAATCAATTTTTAGGAGAAGAATATAAAATATGGCTAAAAGCTATAACCTGACTTGTATGTATATTGATAAAGAGGCTTGAATTTCTGTTGAACAGGTTATGTAAAATATGACTTCATGAGTAAACTGTTAGCTGAACTTCATTGTAATTATGACCCAACATGACATACTGGGTGCACACACACACACACACCCCTAAGGCAGAGTTCACATTCTGATGGATGACACTCATCATAGACAGGATGACTGACGATATAATACTTTATTAAACTCATAAAAAAAAAAAGGCTTACTTTTTCATTTTAAAGTACATTGTTCAAGGTACTTTTATAGAAAAAGAAAAAGAATTATTTAAAATTCAGATAAATTTCATCATTTCCAACAAAACACCGCAAACACCAAATAAATATATACAAATATTTATAAATAAATCTATAATTTAAAACAAGTGTTCACATCTGTGAAACAGCGAAGTCGAGGCTGACAGCAGGCACAGTATTTGTAAAAACAGTTTTTTCCCCTCGAGGAGCTCTGAGTGCGAGGCGTTTCACACACCTACACACAGCGTTATTAGAAATACAACATTAATGAAATCAAGCTCAAGTCTGTAGTCACTTTGGTTAATATGTGGAATGTTTGCCATTTGCCAATTGTGTGTTAAATATTCTACACTTGGAGCACATTTCAAGTGTTCTTCAATAACCTGTAGTTTGGTTCGAGTGCAGACAGACGAGCCTGACAGTCCTAACGCTCATCCTGTGCTGATCAGGCACAGAGCTCAGTAGGAGCCGTCAGGCTCTGTACAGCTGATTCTACACTGCTGGTGTGCTGCGCGAGCCCAAGCCTTCCTCTTCATGTGTTCCACCAGGCTATTGGTGTACTGCATCTTAACTAGAACCTGGGACGCACTCTTTGGCCAGTCAGAACACAAACATGAACTTGTAAGCTCATGCATGTGGCTGCATTGAAGTGGTTTAGAGGGAATGGCTACGGGCATGGCGCTAGTTGCACGTGGCCTGTCTTGCTGTGCTCTGCTGGGTGTCTGTGTATCTGTGGATAGTTTTGATGTTTGTATCGCTGCAAGTGGCCGTCATTCAAAATCGTCTTCGTATTTGTACTTGTCCAGGTCCAGGTCACAGTGAGGGTTAGCAAACTCAAACAAGTGCCTTTTCTCACTGCACAGGTCAAACTCACTGGAGATGCAGTCAATTGGAACCAGAGGATTCTCATAGCTGGAGAGAAGGGAACAGCAACTGATTACTCTCTCATTAATCCTGAACATGAGTAGTGCTGACTGACAAGTGCAGCTTTCACTCAACTGGATGAAACCAACACAGAAAATACATTTCACACACTGAACAGGTCACTTAAATCTGTTTCCAAGTAAAGAAGCTCGGATAAAACACGGCTACTTTTAACGTCAAGTTGGAACTACTCAAGTCAGTATGTGGAAAATGGATCACTGGAGGTTTGGGAACACGTGGAGCACCAGGGTGAAGAGAGTGGACAGGTCGATGAAAAGTCCCAGGAAACACCTAGCATTTTAAAGTGTATGGTGCCAAACAATACGTGTGATATTACACATACTAACCTGTAGTATTGAAAAATATATAAATAAAAAAGTAGGCAGGGAAAGTCACATCAGCCTTGACATATCCTGATTAGAATACTTGATTGACACCTGCCTGCTACTTCACTCAAGCAAACAGTGAAAAGGAACACAGTGTGGGCAAAAGAAGTGACATCAGCCTAGCCATAGAGTTGGAGAGGCTAACATTTATTCAAGTTTTAGCCCACATTAGTCCTACCCACTTTATATCAAAAAGGGAGACATTCTGCCAGAGTGAAAGTAAATATCATGATTAAATCAGTTAGAAAATGATTGAGGACTTGGGTTCCCTGGGACTTGAGTGAGTGGTCTCAGGTGAACAAGCACCGACACCCAGCACTTAAACTATCTTACCTATAGAACTCAACACAGAAGCTGCCGTCAGAAATCAGTGGTGCTCCTAAAACCAGCACATAACACACAGCACATCAACATAGTCCTAGATCCTCAAACTATTTACGCCAGTCTAATGTAAAGCAAAACAGTAATAAAAAAGATCTCATATTAGGCTTTTAAGTTATCATCACTGGACCTTATTTTAATCAAGAGATGAGTTTCAGATTCATTGGAGAATGTATGACACTACAATTAATACTGCTCAGTTACTGCCATGAACAATGGCTCCAAATAAATCCAAGTATCCTGCACAGAGCTGTTTTGGCATCTTTTAGCATATAACTAATAGAACTTTGTCAATTAAAATAGCCACTCAGTGTAGATTAAACCCTAAATAGTTCTAAGTTTGTCTTTAGTGAAAGCTTACCCAGGCTGGAATATGGACATGTTCTGAGGTGAGAGGCAGCAGTGTGATATTAATGATGCATGAGCTGAGATGTGACAAGGTAACGATATGAAATAGGTGATGAAATCCTGATGCTTTACCCATCATTGTACTGCTCGTTGGCGGCTTCCTCTGCCACCAAAATATCGTACTCCTCTGCAGCATATCGCTCCCAGTCAGAAAACTCCTGTCCCAAACTCTCAGCATCCTGGAAGGACTGTTTATAATAAACAAATTATTATAATGCCTTGTCCAAACATAAAAAGGATGTAAAGACTGGTCATTACCTTTGCTACCATGAATGGATCCCTCTGCTCATGATCCAGATATTTCTCAATATTGAAGAAAGTGTCAAAAAATATATGAGCTAGCTTGCATCTCTTCAAGTCCCGGAGGGTGATCTTCCCTAAACGGAATATAAACAAATATCAATATTAACTCATTTTTCTACATGCTCCAGTCAACAATCAATATATTCAGTGCATTCACCACCATCTTAATTTAGGAAGCAATACCAAGTTATTTTTGGAGTGCATGTTAATCCAAGGCTATATAGATATCTATAAACCATATTTCAGAATACACAAATACTTGCATAAACAACGCACATACTTGCTCTCTTTATTCAAACAAACGAAGCCTACCCGGTGTCTCAGGCTGGACCAGATCCAGCATTTGGCAGAGACAGTCCTCAAAAGGCAGTGGTTCAATGGCCATGGCCTCCAGCTTCTGACACTGCTCCTTATAGAAGTACTGCAGCTCGTACATGGACAGAACGCCATCGCCATCCACGTCCATACACCGGAACCAGTACTCTATGCTACAGAGCCACGAGTCACAACAATTACTCAGACCATTGAGTAATTTATTTCTTATTTCAGTCCAAAATAATATTTACAAAGCACAAAATGAACCAATATAACATTATTTATTTAACAAGACTGCAGAAAGTCAGCAGTCGATTTAAAATGCAGTACAATAGAACCATAAAGATAAAAGACAGATAATTTGCTGGTACCTTGTTTCAGTCTTCTTGTCTTCCTCGGAGATAAGAAACCAAACAAAGTCAGCATAACTCAACCGGCCTTCTTTATGAACCTTCCTGTCTCTGTTCATGACAAAAAAACACTAATGAACAACCATTCAAGACACTACTAGGGTCTTATGGATTCAATTTCTGTTCAAATGGCTGTACCTTGTTACAGTTCCTGAGAATATTCTTTCAATCATTCTGTGGGAGATGGCTAGGATGAAAAAAAAACACACACATTATAGATACATATGAAACAATTACATTTGCAATACAGTGTCATTTAGACACATTATATGAACTATTTTAACCCTAAAGGACACATGGTTTAAAAGAGGCAGATCAATGTAAGTGGCAGACATGACATCATGCTGCAGGTAATTCACAGTGCAAGGGAATTAATGTCCTATTGATCTTATTCCTCTTCACCAAACGCAGACCTGTGTGATGTGGTGAGGAATGGAAAAGACATTTGACTTCATAAAGAAACATGAAGGCACTTATGAACCAACTTTTTTTGTAAAGAAGACTGGCCTGCTACCTTGATCATTGTGCCGTGCCATGTCCCTCTGGTCTATGTACAGATCGTGGTCAGTGTCCAGCTCCCAGAATTTACAGTAGATGACATAGAAATGCTCATAGGAAAAGTACTCAGTCAGCTGGTTAACATCGTCCTCCTCTTCCAGTAGTGCCACATTCTGTGAAAATTCAGTGTGACTTGTAAAACGTTTTATACACCAGTTAATAATGTCCTCATCACATGACCCTACTAAAGCATCCCAACCTGAAGAAAACTGCTTCTCCGCAGCTCGGAACATGTTATTTTTCCCGTCCATGATCGGTTGACGTTATAAAATATCCTCTGAATTACCTGTTGGGAAAACAACTCACTGAAAATGAATCTTCATTATAAAAAAATACATGTAAAGAATTTAAAATGAGACAAATTCTTTTAAACAGTTATGATGTGTTGCCCTTACTGTGGTAATGTAGCGTGAGTGAAAGTCTGAGGCCTCCTTCAGAAAAGCAAGGCTTGCATGCGAATCCACCACATCCTTAAACAAAAGAGATGAGGCTTTCACAATTCTTCTCAGATACCAATATCACATCAAAGTCGACAGTACAAATGACAGTCATATGAGGAGAAAAAAAAACTGTGTTGAAGCAATTTGTGTGCTGCTAATGGCCTCTGATTTAGATTAGTGACTAAGAGGGGAAAAAAAAATTCTTTCTGTATATACCCGTTTGCAAAGAACATCATGGTGACCAATGATGTGCAGACATTTTAAAAGGTTTGATCTAGTGCAGTTTTCTACAAGGACAAAACCAGATTCAGCTGGCCGTGACTTATTTTGAGGGGGTTCTGCACTCCTTCCCCATATGAAATGAAATAATAGGAAAACACATAAATCACCTCTTTTTGGGTGCGGGCACGTACATTCAAATGTACTCCACCACAATACTTTTTTCATTCATCAAAACAGTCAAAGCAATTGCTGAAGCCACACAACACAAATTAAAGCGTGAATGCCAAAGTGTATTTCCTCTGCAGGAGAAGGGCTGCTGACCCCCAGTGCCTGCTCCTGCCATCCTGAATATCAGCAAGGCGTCCATCACGGGCTAACAGTATAACGGCTGCAGAAATAGCCAGCATGGCAAATAATGCTTGTTACCACTCTGCCCTCGAGAGAAAGGATGCAGAGACCTTCTGCATTTCAATGTGAATGCAATTCCGGCTGCAATAATCACCCGACGCACAGCCTTCATATTGGATGTACACAAAGACAACATTTACTAAATGTATTGTTTACTAAATGTATCAAAAGTTATTAATGAGCCATTGCACATGAGTAAACTACTCTCATTGTTACTACCCATTGTTCTGAATCTACTTCTCAGCTCTTTATTTGTGAAACGTCTCAGGATCTGAAAAAAACACCCCCAAAAAACTTCTTTTTTTTCCTGCCTCTGCAAGCAAGCTACACAGCTGATGTTCTGGACGCTCTCTAGATGTCTCTCTAAGCTAATTCTCCGTACCTGCAGGAATGGGATGAGGTCCTCTTGCTCCAAATAAGAGCAGCCAGGCTTGGCTAGAAGGTGAATAAACTTGGATGCATCATCATGACAAGTCTGCAGCACTCTGAACAGGAGAACAGGAAACAGATGCTTTCAGACACTTTGGCCTCTCAAAGAACATGGATTTTCATTTGAAATGCACAACCCCAGACTTTTGTGTTCTAAAAACAAGACTTCAGTATTCCTGCTTGGTCATTTCTGACCTACAGCAAGGCATGAATACTGATTTGTGAAGAGAAGTGCATTAATTCTTCCAGCAGTGCTGAGCTATTGGGGGAATCCTAAATGAACACACAGGCTACATGGCATATTCAAGTCTCTGGCTTCACATTAACGTGCAAGTCATTGTTAAAAACAAGTGCTGCTCATGTTAGAGTGAGAGACTCCAATAATAAAGAAAGGTTCATTGTCTTACTTTCTCCACATTGCCACGAATTTGTGAACAGACACATATCCCCTCCTGTCTCCCCCAGAAGCAAAGAACAATGGAGCCTTCCAGTAGAGTGGGCATTCACAGGCCTAAGGAAACATGAATTATACACAGAGCCCAACTATTGAAGAAAGGCATGAAAATCAGCATTTAAATATTCTTTCACCAGAAAACAAAATTTCACATTAAGCATAATAAAATGTTAAGTTAACAGCCTTCTTTAAAATACTCCTCTGAAAGCATCTTTTCATGCCCTGCCAAAATTTAGCCTGCCAACAGCAGCGATTCCTCATCGGGACTTTAAATGTAAGCTTTGATATAAACAAACAAGGCAAACGAGCGATAATTATGTTTATAAATTATTTTGTTTAAAGGAACGAAGGTTTCCCATAAATTGTTGGCCATCTTAAGCAAAGTGATGTTAAAGGAATCCGCCACCAGATTTTTCCTCAGGATGAGCAATATCTACTTGAAAACGTTGATTACTGAACAGAAACATATTTAAACCTGCAAATATTTGTGGACCTCTGTTAATTAAACAAACAAATACTTTGCTGGGTGGCTGGAGGCTGCAAATTACAAAATCACACTTACCTTGGCAACCTTCCCCATATCCTCAATAGTTACTCTTTCACTGGGAAACTGAGAAAATATTTTCTCTATCTTGGAAATGAGATTGTCAATGTTGATATTGGCTTTGGGCCGCCCTCGAGGGAAATAGAACTTCGGAATGCTTTCGCTTAATGCTGGTGAAACGGCCTCCTCTTTCTTAAGCTGAGCCTGCCAAAACAGACAGAAATAAACAGTGAGCCACGAGGCCTGCCGAGTTCACACCCAGTCCCACTGGAGCAACAGCCACGCTGCTCGACACATTACAGCCTAATGAACTTTTCTGGCTTAGGACAGGTCAAGTAACGACAGCATAATACAAGAAGTCAGAACACTTTTAGAAATCATGCTGAGGATCTGCTTGTGTTTTCCCCTAGATAGTATATGCCTTGAGGGTAACATTAAAAGCAAGTCTTTCAACGTTAATAATCATAATCCCTATTTAGTCCTTTAGTTTAGGCATTAAAACTATACCAGCCTGCAACACGGCGGTAATTACCCAGGAAACGTGACCAAATTATTCCTCCAATAATACCTTCTAGACAGAGATGCAGCAATGCCAGTATCAGGTCTACTTGCTGTGACACCAATGTAAATACTCACAGAGTGATGCAAAGGGTCTAAAATATTCTGTAATGGGTAAGGGCATGCACTTTACAAGTTGTGAGCCAAAATCCTATTCACACCTTCTCCACTAAAATCTCAGCTGCCCAAACTTCATATTTGAAACCAAATAAAAAAAAGTTCTTGTGCACATTTCAAATGTTTAATCTATTCTTCAATGCTAAACATTGACAGGCATGGGGAAATCCTCCCCAGGAAAGCAGTCTAAAACACGTTTCCAGAAGCACATTTATCCTAATTTAACATTTTGGTCATAACAGCAGGTGATGTATTATCACACTGTATGAACTGTATTCGCACTGAAGTGGTGGAATGGGACCAACAGATTTGCTGAGAGCTCAAAGGCCACAAACAAGTGACCATGCTGACCACAAGCCAAACATAGCCCAGTACGTCTTTACAGGCCTGCTGCGAAAAGACATGAGCTAACATCTAGAGTTTCCACTATGTTTTTAATAGCTTGGTATCAGCAGGTATCAACAAGTAGCCTTTGTGAGGGATCCCTTCTCAAAATCAAACCGGCTTGAGATCACAATAAACCCAAGAAACTGTACAATTAATAAGCTTGTATCCATTTCTATCCATAAAAAAAAAAACAAAAACAAAAAAAAACCTTACTGTTTGCTGGTATGTTTACAAGTGAACAGGATATGGATAACAAATGTTATTATAAGCCTAAAATAGAACAGCGAGAAGCCAAACACTACAAACATTCCACAAATTTCAACCTAATAATAACAACCACCTACCGGCCAGACACAGTGTATCTGTTCAAACACAATATTAAACCCATACCCTTGTACCTATTTATGACTCAAGAGTTTAGTGCACTGTTTGTGTGTCATGTAATAGGCTGTGCCCATGGTGTTTACTCCTGCTGACTTCCTCCTTCATGGTAAGACCACATTATACTTGTCTTTATTTTGGCTTTTAGTAACCTCTACTCTATCAGCAGTAAACAACCTGTTGCACACGCTTCCATCACCAACGCTACGGCACACACTTAAACATCATGAGCCCTTTAGATGACATTCCACCATTGGGAAGAATTTGCTCTGATGTGCCAGGAAAGGGTTCAGTGTAACAGCAGGAGAGATGAATGCTTTTAATCTTCCCCTGCTACACCAGTGTCAGCCATGTCTATAAAAGGAAATGACCATCTCCTACACCAAACAGAACAGAGTCTCCTGCTTAATGTTAGCATCAGAAACTTCAGCTGCATTAATCTCAACAAGCAACATGCAAATGAATCACACTGATGTCCTTGCATCCATCAAGAACTTAAGAGATGGGATATTTTCACAAAAACACAATACTCTCATGAAATAGACACAGAAAGAAGGCTCAGCCTTTTGGGCAACAGTTAAGACGACCTGCCTGTCCTTGCTGGAAAGCTCTCAGTCTCTTTTTGAAGCGTGAAGGCAGGACAAAGTCACAGCCACGGGCCAGCAGTGCTAGCTCTTTCCTCAGGTCAGGGTCCTGGCGCAGGGATAACTCCTTCATCCTCATGCTTCCACCAGACAATGAAGCACAGCCGCCGATGGTCTTCCTCACTGACTGTCTCGCCACAGGACACTCTCTCTGTCCTCCTTCAGCAGATCACAAAGTCACTTAATGACCAGCAGCAGCTGCTTCTTTCAGCCCTGCTCCCTACACTGCCCACTGTCCCATACATCCAGTACAACACTCTGAGCTTCCACAGCCTTGTCCTGCAGGGCCACTGCTCAGACGACAGGGTGATGGGGTTTGTGTCTATGCACAAGTCATAGTGAGGGGGAGAGTGAGAGAGAGAGAGAGAGAGAGAGAGAGATAGCAGGCATGGGGTGGTTCTGCCCTTTCCAGTGTGCATTCCACAGCTATCACAGAAGGTTATGCAAGACGACAAACCTGTTTCAGAGTACTGTGATAAGGAGACACACTTTTGGCAGACTGCAACATGATAATTCACAGCTACTAGCTTTCTTGCGACACTGCTTCTTCCATTACACAAACAGTAACCTGCCCCTTTGTCTGAGTGTAAGACTAACATATTTCACAATAACACAGTACAGCTATGTACTGGTAGCAAAACCAACCAAATGTCATTTTTAAGCATTGACAAATGATTTAAAAGTCTCATATAATGATAAAAAAAAAAAAAACAACATGTTACATGTTGTTTAGTTGGCTTTCCAAGGCTACAGCTTCCATTCCATACCTTATTACAGAGGACATGACTGAAGAAGCAGGAGTTTCTTAAGATCATAAAACAGCATTTATGTCAATGCTCTGTAAGCAGCCACCAAAAATAGCTGTTCATTACGGTGTTCAAAACATCTAAAACAGGTATGGGATTCAGAAAGAAGACAGCAGCTTTAAAACTGTCTTACTGTGAACACAAGGCTTGATGTTGTGGCTCTTGCTAAACTGGGACTAAAATTAAGCCCTGGCTGGCTTAAATGATAAGTATTTTTAGATGCCAGATTGCAGAGTGCACATTCTTCCACTCGATTCAGCAGGATCCCAGTTCCTGTTGCCTCTGATGGAAGGGCACTGCATGCATTTGATAAACGCAACATGGTATTTGTTATCTGATTTTGTTATCCAAATCCATCCGTCAGCTACATCAGAATGGAAAAAAGAAGACAAAATAAACAAGTCAGAGAAGCTTTTCTGCATTTTGCTTGTTATGACTGTTCAGTTGTAACACACTTTTCCGTCTGATAGCTCTGCATGGTATGTAAAAACAACTCTCCTCTGTTTAAGTAAGCTGGCACTAACAGAACAAGTCGAGGAACTGCTTGTACAAGAGGAGGCAGCTGTCCATGCCAATAGTGCCATTTTCCAAA
Source organism: Hemibagrus wyckioides (assembly GCF_019097595.1). Taxonomy (NCBI): domain Eukaryota; kingdom Metazoa; phylum Chordata; class Actinopteri; order Siluriformes; family Bagridae; genus Hemibagrus; species Hemibagrus wyckioides. The sequence goes on from NC_080715.1 coordinate 19,449,320, forward strand.
CAAAGCCTTGTGTCCAATCAGAGGGACAACTGCAAAGAAACTCATCAGCAAAGCAGAAAAGAAGGTGCTAACAAACAGCAGCAGTTGCTACAGACTTGTACTTAAACCTGAATGTCCACATATATTTTAGATACACAAAGCAGCTAGAGTTGAACAGCACTAGATGACTAATGTTAAAAATGATGATGATTATTATTATTATTATTATTAATAAACAAACAAACAACATACATAAAACCTTGGGGGCAAGAAATCGGGGACTCCAGAAATTTTGTCTTAATATCACAAAGTCTATCTTTTAGTCATCTCTACTTTTTGTTTTGGTCAAAATGGTTTCTAAATGATCTTCTGAATACTGAGTAGTTACACTTCAGATAATGGATGTGAATCCATTCCTTATTCCCAACTAGAAAATATAGAGAAGCAAGAAATGGAGCAAAAACCACAATAAACCAAATGCCTGATACTGATGCCTGGTTAATTGAATAAATCATGAACCTACATGGAAATATTTTCGAATGTTGAACAGAAAATAACAAATAAAACAACTGTTGAACTTGGGCTTTAATCGTTCATGAGTTTATAGTAATCTCTACATGTAACAGCAGCAAAGCAACCAAATGCAAAAAGTGCATGAAAGCTAAACATAACTCAATACAGTGCAAGTTGTACAAGGTTGAGTGGGGAGCAAAGGATAGCTCATCTGGTCTGATCCCACAGGAGAGCTACGGTAGCACAAACTGCTGAAAATGTAGCTATGAAAGAAAAATCATTGTTCTGTTGTCCTAAACATTATTGCAGATAAAGTACATGGGAACAGTATTTCCTAATAGCCTGTTTCAGCTGGATAATGCTCCCATGACTCAGTATTTCATAAAGAGTTTTATTTTAATTGGAAAAAGAGATGCAGTGATGAATAGGGAAAGCTAATGATCTGATAAGTGGAAAGACATCTTTCACCTGAACTAACAAACAGAAAAGCATGCAACACTTTTGTACTAACAGTTTAAACACACACACACACAGGTGTGTGATATTGGACTTGACTAAACACAGATACCTGCAATGATACAGCTGTGACTGTCTACCAGTTTTTGCCCAATGCATGCTATTTTGAATCCATAAATACTGATAGTTAGGGATTTAATGAAGCTTTTAAGAAAACGTCTATTAACACACAGTTTATACATCAACTCCAGTCTCAAAGAGGCTCAACCCTGCAGCTCAGCACTGTTTTAATACACCTTATTCCATTACTGAAGCTAATGAGTTGAACCAAGTGTTGAGAGTGGAAAAAACCCGAGCTGCTTAGTGTTATGGCCCTCCAGGACTAGAAGTGTATAGTCGTGGTCTGATAACAATGCAATTTTACTTAATTTTACAGTGCCTTAATGACTAACAGGCTAAAGGCATTCAGTAGTTGGCTCACATGTTTAATTGGAATTTTAATTAAACTGTCTGCCTACTTGATAACTAGGTACTATTTGCGCATTTGTAACATACTGCATGGGGGGAGAGCTTAAGCACCATTTGGTAAAACATCCAACATTATATAGCACATGCACCTAAGGGCTGTACTCCTACTTTATGGAGTTGTATAAGCCAGTGATATTTCTACATTTACTTAATTAACTAGAAAATTCAGTGCTTATGGTAAATATTGTGATCAATCTCTGGCTCTACTTCTAATTACTTTGTATTGCATGTAATGCTCTAAGGTCCATAAAACATTTTAAAAATTGTTTTTATTGTTTTAAAGTGCATCTATGATAAAGATACATTAGTTCATGATACTTGTAAGTATCGGCATAACTTGCTATAGATGCATCTCAACCACTCTTGGATATTGCCAAGAACAAAGAACAAAATAACCTGTAAAATACTACTCATTTATTTAAAAATTAATAATATTGCAACATACACCGATCAGCCATAACATTATGACCACCTGCCTAATATTGTGTTGGTCCTCCTTTTGCTGCCAAAACAGCCCTGACCTGATGAGGCATGGACTCCACTAGATCCCTGAAGGTGTGCTGTGGTATATGGCCCCAAGATGTTAGCAGCAGATCCTTTAAGTCCTGTAAGTTGCAAGGTGGGGCCTCCATGGATCAGACTTGTTTGTTCAGCACATCCTACAGATGCGCGATTGGATTGAGATCTGGGGAATTTGAAGTCCAAGTCAACAACTAGAAATTCATTGTTGTGCTCATCAAACCATTCCTGAACCATTTTTGCTTTGTGGCATGGCGTATTTTCCTGCTGAAAGAGGCCACAGCCATCAGGGAATACTGTTTTCATGAAAGGATGTACATGATCTGCAACAAAGCTTAGATAGGTGGTACGTGTCAAAGTAACATCCACATGGATGGCAGGACCCAAGGTTTCCCAGCAGAACATTGCCCAAAGCATGACACTGCTTCCGCCGGCTTGCCTTCTTCCCATGGTGCACCCTGGTGCCATGTGTTCCCCAGGTAAGCAACACACACAAACCCAGCCATGCACGTGATGTAAAAGAAAATGTGATTCATCTGACCAGGCCACCTTCTTCCATTGTCCAGTTCTAATGCCCACGTGCCCATTGTTGACACTTTTAGTGGTGCACAGGGGTCAGGATGGGCACACTGACTGGTTTGCAGCTATGCAGCCCAATATGCAACAAAATGCGATGCACTGTGTATTCTGACACCTTTCTATCAGAACCATGACCATTTTTTCTGCTTCTAACACATCAACTTTCAAGACAAAATGTTCACTTGCTACCTAATATATCCCACTCACTAACAGGTGCCATGATGAGGAGATAATCAGTGTTATTCACTTTACCTGTCACTGCTCATAATGTTATGCCTGATCAGTGTATGTGATAAGCAGTTTCACTCTGCACTCTTTCAGTCCTTTCTTTGCCCATCTAAAGGCAGCATTTAAGCAACAAAAACCATAACCACAAGATTCCCAAAGCACTGGGAATGTTTTATAAAGCTGTTTTTTCTACATGTAAAAAGTAGATGGGAGTTCAGAGATGTTTGTTTACAGAGTTCACACAGATGGCCTCCTTTATTCCCCATCACCCATGTTGTCTTTTTCAGACCAGAATGTGCATGGCATTCTTACAGTGTGAGCTGGCCACCCATCACCTACTTACAGTACAGTCCTGACATGTTTAATTTCACCCTACTTCAGCTCCAGACCACAGTGTCAATCTCATGCCACAAATCACAGGCAGTGTTTAAGTAGTTGTTATTGCCCACAAAGTAAGGTTGTGGATCCACATGTTCATATTTTTTATCTTTGTCAATAACTTGAACCCTATTGGTTTAAGCACATCAATACTGGACCCTGTATGGCGTTCATGTGACACCAAAACATTCCTGAGTATCTATATCTACAGAGACCTGTTTACTGAGCTCAGTGCAGACCTTGCTGATCCAGCCAGAGCTGCTCCAGCCAATCAGAAGTACCAGGATCTTGAGAAGGTGTGTTGGTTTATGGCTGGCTTCACTCCTGGTGTTTCGATTCTACTCTGATCATTATTTCCCCATCACTCTCCCCACCCACTGCATATCACTCCTCCTGTTGCTGTAGATCACAGAAAATAACTGTCGGTGAGAGCACAGGGTAAGTGGTATCTGGTGATATTCACATTTACAGCTGCCTTCCTTTTAACAGAGTTGGCATGATAAAAGCATTCAATACTATTACATGAAGAATATCTGGTGGTATAATACTAATATTAAGACAATACGGCGAGCGTCAGACATGTACAAGTATTGGTATGGTAAAGAATGTTGCCCAAGACATTCATTGACCAGTACTGCGTGTTAGTTGACAGAAACAAGTTGAGCTTGATAAGACATAACTAAAATGAAGGACAATTGGACAGATTCAGTAAATCAATAAATCTTGCTTCAGGCAGTGTCCTTGGAGATAATCTACAATGCTCAATTTGTGTTTGGTGACTCGTTACATTGTACTATTTATTTACTCTAAATACGTCATGCAAATGAATGTGTCCAGCCAGGATTCTGTGTGTTTCTGTCTTTTTATTCAAGTTTGAGAAATTGTCCATCATATCAATAAAGCCTAATTTTAAGTTTCACGCCATTAGCTCATTTAAATCATGCTTTAAATAAAGCGCCATAAAACGCTGGGAATAAATGTTACAGAACTATAGTGTGAGGAAAATTTGATATTAGCTCATGCCTTCCAACATCATTTTTTTTCTTCATGATCCATACTGGTGTCAGCTAATCATGTCCATATGAATGCTGTACACAGTGGAGTCTCTGTGCTGTACTAGCTGGCCTTTTACATTCGATTTGTTTTGGTCTTCGAGTTTCAGGAAAATCGTTTCTGGTGTTGAATGATGACACAGAAATACCCAGAAACACCTAAACCATTCACTGTAAACTCATTAGTAAGCTTGTTCCTCTGGATAAATACATAACAACGCAATGACGTATGAGCTACATGACAACTTTTAATGCATGTAAAAAATGTTAGTTAATTGAACTCGTTAGATTGATAAATATATGACCGGCAGTGTTCCAGGAGTGCTGATAACACTGGTACACTTCACTGCTTGTATCAAACTGCTCGTCTGTGTTTTCTACATAAACTTCCAGTTCTAGCAATAGATGGGTACATTTATGATGGGCTGTCAGTCAGTCTGTGCGTTGGCATGGCAACAATCAGTGGTCTATCTAGCTGTGGCTTCTTTAGGAAGTGTTTTTGTTAACCAAAATATTTGGCCATGCTGTGTCTAGAAAGTCCGCTAATCATTATGATTTTTTTTGTTGATAGAAATGTTGTATAAAAGCAATCAAATTTGTGATTAACTGCAGCCTCAAATCACAGCCATACTGATATTCAATACATCAGCACAGCTTGTGAGATATGGCTTAAATGACTGAAACCTATTTCTCTTAATTTCAGACAAACACAGCTAAATACATTCACAATTTCTTTTGCATAGACTGTACAGGTTTTATACATAAACATTAAGATTAAGATCAAAACAGTAGATCAGTAACGTCTTAATAAAAAGTACAGTGCACTACTCTGACAGGCAGGTTTGACTCTACTTGTACACTTATGCGATTGGATTGGGTAGATTCAACAAGGATTACTGGGACCACTTTGGAGTGGTAATGGCCCTCTGTTTCATGGTGGGCTGCATCACACACACTGTCGTTGATTATTTTCTATAACAACGCGCCCTGCCGTGTTTAATTCCTTGCGTTGAGCCAGTGTTGAGTTTGGAAGGACTCTGCAAACTATACGCTAAACACTAGGCAATTTTGGAGCAATTTCTTCTTGCACAAGGGAAACAAGTCTATCTTTGTCGGAACCTTGTGTCAAGTCGGACCAGCTGTTCCAAGCAGCCTCCCCATGACGTTAATTGAATTTCCAACTAATCCTTTGAAGAATGCATTTGTATTCTGGAATTCCTTTGGCCCTCCTGAAATAGAGCATTACTCGATGTGGGATCAGACTAACTTTAATACAACGTGACAAGCTTTGAGCACATGCTGCCTATGTCACAGCAGAAAATGGGGAATGCACAACAGTTGCTGCATAGCCAGAAAAGCACCTGGGATCACTAAAGTAGCAGAGAATAACTGGTCATGGACATCAAAGCTGTCAAAATCTGTGCTGTCTACCAAACGAAGAAGTGCACTAAGAAACAGAGAGAAAATAGCATTGACATAAGTCTTATTGCAAGCAGATGTCTTCTTTAAAAAAGCCCATTGTCTGAAACCTTCATAAGCAATGACAAAAGCTGTGTTACAGCACATTCCCTTTCATTTTTATGATTCTGTTCCCTCAATTTTTTTTAATTGCACTGGAGTTCTAGGGGCATACTTTCTCATCTGGAATATAAATTGTAGTGTTCTGGTGTAGAGAATGATGCAAGAGGCTGGATATTTTCTCTGTCCGTCCCTGCCCAACTGTAATCCGCCCAGATCTTTGTTCTCAGGTGTCTGCATAGCAAGTGACACAGGCCCGACCTGACACTGCCTAAAATTACGCCGCATATTATTAAGAGTGCCGAGGCTGCTGTGTTCCTGTCATATCAGGAGTCTTGCCATTCAGGGGAACATATCTTGACTGGCCATGACCGACCACCAAAAGAGCCTCAACTACAGAGTTGATAAGCTCTAGAGTGTGAAAAGAATTTGAAGCTTTGTCACACTACTTACACAGATTTACACAGTTAAATCCATCACATGTCTTCACAAGTATTTTAAGAACAAAATGAATCACAATACTGATCAAATGAATGGTTTTTATCTTAAAAATCCACCAACACAGCAGTGTGTAAAGGGCAGACAGGCTCTCTACATGACCTCTAACATGACTGCATGCTATAGTGCTACTCATAGCTGCAGCTGTCTGTCCAACTCACTGACCCCACATCGCAGGCATTCACATTCAGGAATGTCTTTTTCTTTTTCTTGCTAGGGTTATCAGTACAAATAAGGGCTTTTCGATTTTAGCCACAGGTTAATACATTCCTCTGCAATTACACGAATTGTACACACCTATCAGAGTGTCTACTAAATGTATTGTGTTACAAAATTCATCTTTTGAGGCTGAACAATCATGCCAATCATCACACAAATCAGCCCACAGTGGGAGACCCATCAATCCAATATCTGTGGGTTTAAAATATTTTAACAACTCATTCCATGGGCTAGACTTAGTCCAAGGTAACATACGGAAAGTATTTCTTTCCACAATGCACAAGATTCCACAGAAGATCCCGTCCTTCCACAGACCCTGAAGCCAGAAGCCGGAGGCAGCCGGTTCTTCAGCAGCCTCTTGTGGCAACACAGAGGAACAAAGTTCTCCAAGTTCAACTGTCAAATCATCATTTAAAGAACAGACACCTGACTACTATGTGGCACTCTATTCTAGAATTATATTCTTAGCGTTTAGTGGTGCACAAAATACACACTTTCTATATATTTTTTCCAATAACGTTACACAAAGTCTGAGAGAATCACATGATTTTTTACCTTTTTAACGCTGACGGAGCGTCTCAGCGCCCTGCTGTTTGGTCCTGATCTGTTACTGCTGCCACTCCCAGATGGCAGTGTGGCTGAGGGGGGGCTACAGGGAGCGCTCAGAGATGCAGAAGTCCTCTCGGTCACATTACAGTTTGAGGCAATATTGTTGTTTTCACTAAAATGACTGTTGCCCTTTTCGAACTCGAGCTCATCTCCATTCTTGATCTTTCTGAGGTAGTCTTTAAGCATCTCCTGGATGCTTGGCTCACTCAACCAATTCAGGAAGAGCTCATCTACTTTCATCTTCAGGACCGGCTGTAATCCTTGAGGCGAAGGCATTTTTCCATTAAGTTTTCACTTGCAAAGGTCAAAACATCTAGAAATAGAGAGGGGAAATGGGTTTTTCAGTGGTACTTTACACTAGTCTAGTTAACACATCTGTATGATTGTACTGCCAAAAAAAAAAAAAAATTATATATATATATATATATATATATATATATATAGCCACACAGATCTTCATTTATTTATGAACTCTTCTTACTCATAATCAAAAGCAATAACTCTATAATAACATTAAAGCCCCCATGAGAGCCGTGATTATATTCAGTATTTTAGAAGTCAGAGTGCTGGCGTGTTACAGCACTTGCCTGAGCTTTTGAGGTACACCATGCCAGGCCCAAGCTGAGACTAAACAAATTTGACAGTGGCTTATGAAGATCAGCAAAGAGTTTAACAAGAGCCATTTTCAAGAATTTCTCTGTGGAGGATTTGTCACCGCCACCTTCAGCCAAGTCTGTCAGCTGTAACAATGATGAAATCCTAAACAAGATGTCATAGGATGTTGAAGTCACATCATACATGTTTGAGCCACAGGCAACCACGCGCAGTGCCGATGGTGATGCAGAACCGTAGGGTCATCACCAGGAGGCATCTGACTTGACTGAATAGCACTCCCATGATGGAGAAGGCATGATGTTGTATAACTGTTGTATAAAGACAGAATCACACCCTCCATCAGTATGAGGAAGACACTGAGCAGCCCCAAGTGGTTCAAACTTTTCATGTGAAAAGTACTTGTCACATAACTGTCTCCTTAGAATGAATAAACGACAACTCTAGTGTGCTGGAAGACCTACAGCTAAATATGAATAGGTGTTGCTTGTTTTTGCCTGTTACCTACCTGCAAGACCAACGCTAGAGAGTGGGCGGGGCATATGCACTCTAGAAAGCATTTAATTGGATGAGCTCAAAACTAGCGCAGTATGAGTCTTTTAAATAAATGTAAATCATTCTCCCAAGTGATAAACTTATAGAATTAAAACAAGCATATCTTAAAACATTTTTTGTACGTTTATAACACGTCCTAAAACATCGGTTTTGATTCAGAGACATTCTCACGCTTCATTCCACTTGCACTGAAAAATGCTCACGCTTTACTAGCTGCAGGGTGTTTAAGAGATACTTCGCTATAAACACGCTTGCTTGACCACATCAGTCCTCTGCACGTCTAAAGACATACACAGAATAATTAGATGTGTACACAGAATAATTAGATGTGTACACAGAATAATTAGATGTGTACACAGAATAATTAGATGTGTACACAGCTGCAGTTCGTGCAGGGATGAATATTCGCGTCACAGAAAACTAGCTCCATAACACTAGCAGAAATAATGTGTAGCCACACAGGTGCCATTTAGTTGAACTTGAACAGTTTTATTTTGCCGTTGAGAAGCGGTTGCAGTGACCCAGTGAGATTAAATAACGCTATATGTTATATAACACTATAAATAACGAGTTATACAACACTGGCTCAACATGCCTGCAAAGGTTTAACGGAGCTAATAGGCAGCTAGTTAGCTGATTAGCTATGGCCTTGCCTTGACACAAAGTTTGACGTCTCTCACCAATCTTATGCGCTACACTGTACACCGTTTCGGAGTTATAATCCGCATAACCCTTCAAACAAGGTCCCTTGCTTGTGTAAATGCATATAAAAGAAGGTTTGCATGAACTCACCCGCATTGTAAATTCATACAGAAGACGCCCAACACACTTCACCGGGGTTTACTTTGAATCAAACTCTCGTTTCCCGGGTGACTGGGAAAGCCTTTTCTCGCGAGACTTTTCGCGAACCGACGGCAAAAAAGGAAAAGCGTTACATGAACATTAAACAAGTGTGTTAGCATGCTCCAGGATATAACATAAATAACTCCTCTTCATTTTTTTAATGAATTGTCCTGAATAATAATAATAATAATAATAATAATAATAATAATAATAATAATAATAATAATAATAATAATTTATTTTATTATTATTATTATTATTATTATTATTGTTATTATTCACCACCAAGTCCGAAAACATGCAGAAGGCTTACTTGCATTGTTAAACTGCAGTTGATGCCGAAAACTTCCTTTTAATATTTTTTTTCAATGTCAGTCAAACACACTCCACTGCAACTAAAAAGAAGACACATTTATTTAAAATTTAAAATATAAATGCAGAAAATGTAGGCTAAAATACTACTACTATGAACAACAACAACAACAACAACAACAATAATAATAATAATAATAATAATAATAATAATAATAATAATAATAATAATTAGACTATATTAGACTACTATAATTAGAATAATAATAAGACTGCATTTTAAATAAATTACAATATAATATTAACATCATACTATAGGACTAGCATAAAAGTAAACATAGAAAAAAGTGTAAAGATGGATTGAAGTAAAAGTTAATCATTTAATCATTTAAAAGTGAATCATTTAACTAATAATTAGTCATTCATGAAACATAAGGATTTAGTTACATCCTGACTACATCCTGTATAATAGCAAAACTATATGTCCATCCATCCATTCATTCATCTCCTGTACCGCTTATCCTATGCAGGTGACTTGGGACACAAGGTGGGGGACAGGGTACCTACCCATCGCAGGGCACAATCACACACACACACACACACACACACACACACACACACACACACACACACACACACACACACACACACACACACACACACACATTCACAAGCTACGGACAATTTAGAGATGCTATTCAAATGAAGTACCTTGAGGTAACACCTGAAGCACCCCATAACCCCATAATAGAAGTAATAGAATTAGAAATCATTCAATCTCTCTCTCTGTGACTTGTGCATGGACACAAACCCCATCACCCTGTCATCTAAACAGTATATATATATATATATATATATATATATATATATATATATATATATAGTGTATTAATCTTTGTCTTCACAGTAGCATTTTTAAATGTTCCCCCGATAGCATTTTGCTAAAACTCTTTAATAGTGGTGAAATATTTGCATGCATTCTGTTGAACATTGCAAAAACCACCCACGCAACCTCTGATTGTTAATAAAAGTACAAAGACCAAATCAAATTCAGTTCAGAAAACATTTAAATTCACATTTCGCAGAGCTAAAGTGAGCCGCAGTGGGGAGAATCTTTCACAATACTTCAATTGCTCTCAGATGTTTGTACTCTCCATTTGAAATTACAGTTGGGAGGGCATACAATTCTTTTGCCTTTGGGGATTTTGTATGATATCAATGTTAAACGTGAAGTATAGAACTAACATGAAAATTGCATTACCCAAACGCAGTGGATTCAAACAGCAAGTATGATCACGTTCAGTTTCACTGTGCTGAACAATGAAATATCTAATAGGCTTTTCATAAGCAAAACAGCGGGGGGAAGCATTGACCTGCAGGGGTCATACTTTACCAGGGTTCTATAAACACACGCACACACACACACACACACACACACACACACAGCAATCACACGTGCACAGTGGATAACTCTTGTTCTCTATATAACTATGCAGGTGAATTTAAGAATTTACCACATTTCTTTTTCATTTCAGAATTAAACCGGGTCCATCTCTGCACTGGATAAAGCAGAGAGAGTATAGAGAGGAAGGGCTATGAGTTTTTTTTTACACTAAGGAGATTTGCACCATTCTAATATACTGCATGGAGTGGCAAAAACCCCCAAATAACCCCAATACAATTCTAATATATAAATCCTTCTTCACTCACTAATACCTTTCAGATATCTGCGTTTGAAATGATGTAGAGTTCTGTTGCTATAGTACTGCTGTAACAAAATATTTCCCTGTTTAGCTCACAGAGGCAATTGATTTTGTCTTGCAACAAGACAGAAAACATATGCACATCATTATGTGCATATTCCTTTTATTGTTTTATTTAGTCACATTGAATTATTGAGGTCAGGCAGCATGTCTTCAATATTAACTAAAGAACGTTCAGGCTTTTTTTTAATGATGTGTTATTAGCTGCATTTAAGAGCAGATAAACTTGTTTGCTCTTAAGATTAAAAGCAATGGGCATTACATCACAGCACAAATTATTTCATGCATCAACTAAATTGCCCCTTAAATTGTTTCCCTACAAAAATGAGTAACCAAAAATGTGTTTCATCTATTAACTGACTTGAGATTTCGATCTTGTCTCAAATGGCTTGTACATGGGAACAAAATTCACTTTCAGTGTTCTTTAAATTGGCAAACGTTTGTCTGGACAAAGCCACTCTCCGCTCCCATATGCATGTTTGTGCACCCTGTGAACATGAAAATGAAAACAAATTTCCAAGCCCTTTTAGTATTTCCATTCTTTGACTTTGGTTAAAAGAGGTTATTTGTTATCACCCCAGACCTCACCTTTGAAAACACACTGCAACGTTGTTTCATTTTAGCTAACTGAATTTCATCATTCATTTTACATTACATTATCTAAAGCTCTCGCATGGGGAGCTTTGCTTGCTGTCGAGACGCTGCTGTTGCTTCAAGAACTGTTTGAATAATTCAGAAAAAAGCAGGAGAAGATTAGAAGGCATTAGACTTGACTGGATGAGGAACCAGTCCTACAAGTCCCATCTCGGTTATGTAGGAATGTCTGCACAGACAGAGGATGATGCTTCTGTGTGTAATGCCATTGTTGTGCTCAGTGATATTAGGATGATGATAGAGCTTAAATGCACTTCCATAAAATAAGACCCTTATCAAACTGTATAAAAAATACAATTTTATCAAACAGGATTCCTGAAACAGAATGACATAATAGTGCACTAATACGTGCAAATTATATAATAATCAAGTAATTTAAAAAATGAGTCAATATCAGATGTTAGTCTTTAATAAATCTTTTCGTCTTTTAGAATGTCACAACTAAAATGTTATTGCTCATAATATTTAATATAATGTTTATTTTCAGTTCACAGTTTAAGTGAAATTTCTTATATTAGGATAATAGGACTAGGATCGTTTAAAATTCATCTTAGTTTTAAATCTTGAGCAATAAGCATAAATAAACAATAGCATATTTGTAGATTCTACTGGAACGTTCTTAGCTTTACACTCACATGGCATTTATGATCCGACAGTCTGATGAGTGAAATAGATATACAGATAAAAACAGGACAGTGGGAGATTTAAGGATGCTTAAATCTTAAGGATGCTGTAATGTATTGAGGCCTTAATTCAGCAATCCTCCTGAGAGGTGAACTGGTAAGAGTTCACAATGCTCTGATAACAGTCATTCTTTAGCTTTGATTGATATGCTTGGTGGAAAATATACCAACATAATTTTTTTTCTGTTGCACTAAAATAAACAGTCTCTCTTTTTTTTTTCTTTTTTTTTTTAATATTCCAGACATCATATTGCTGTCATTAATTCAGGCCATGTGGCCAGTAAACTGAAGTAAAAAATCTGATGTAAAAATTGACCATTGGAATTTGGACACGAGCAAAGAACAGGAAATTAGTACAGTTAAAGTGGCCATTAAAAACACTAATTGTCAAACCGCATTGTAGTTCAAAGAAAGAACGAGACGAATTACCATCAGCCATATTTACACATTAGCTGTATGGCCAATTCCTGATAAAAATCCTTTCATTTGAGCCAATTATGCTATTATTTTCAACATAAGACCTTAATGGATCTGGAAATAAATTGCACATTAAAAAAGTATTTTTCTTTTTTCTTTCTTTTTTCTTTCTTTTTGTCTTTATATATATATATATATATTAGAGTCTATTAAACAGAGCTGAGAACATGAGAAACATTATCGTTTTCTGTTCATTTGGACCCATGGAACAGTCTAATCTAATCTGAGAGAGTCTTTACTCTTCTAATAGCACGTGCAGATTCTCCTGAACTTGGTTCTGTGTACAATGTAACCTTCATGCTTTCTGCTCAGCTATTCCACACATGGCTAAAGTTCTGTAGAGGAATCTACACTGTCGTAAGGTTGAGCAACAATCACTGGAAGTCTTCACTTGCCAACATATTCAACCAGATGAAAAGCGAGTTTGCCGGCTGTATGTTTGGCATGGACATCACATGGTCTAAGAGAGATGACCTGTGTGTCCAGCCTGTGTGTTTTACCTTGGTTAGGAAACACAAAGACCTGCCGCTTGCAGTAATGAGGCAGTGTGCTGGTTCTTTCAAACTTGTAAAGTGTTTTCATGTATAAACATAACAAACATGGCAAGGAGCATGGCTAACCATGTGGTCAAGCTAAACATAGCAATTACCGAACACATACACAAGCCATCTTTTCATCAAAGCCTAAGAGATTCTCCTACTACTCCATCAAAACATCTCAGGCAAAGTTTTGTTTGAGGTTTTTAGGTGTCCAGCAAAATCTCCTCTGTGCCCATGCCATCTTGTCATGTGAGGAAGCTTCTGCTTTATATGCGCTGAAAAGGACACACACTTTTCACATCAAGGGGAGGCCCGTGCCTTGGCAGAGGCTCCTGGAAAACAGATGAAAACGAGCCACCTAGTCAGACAGAATCAATGAAAAGCAATTACATTAGCAGGCTGGGGAGCACTGTGGACTATCTGTGTAGCATAGACACGTGCAGCACTGATCCCCCTCCTCTCCACTATCTTTGCTGCCAACGGCCTCCACAGCAGACCTGCTACTGAAGAAGCCACACACACACACCAGCATGGAAATATCTAAAGCACTGCATACTTTTGTGATCGAGAGACTTGCAGACACGTGTGTGTCCTGAAATCCTCCATCTTTTGTTATTATTAATCAATTTCAAAGCATGATGTTTCCACTACGCTAAGCAGCTGCAGAAATTAAGCAATTCTTATTGCATCTGAGTCAAAACTGAAGAAGAGGGCTGTGCAAATAAATATTTTGAATTGCAACGTGTTTACTCATTTCTGTCTTTTTTTTTTTTTTTTTTTACTGAAGCAAATAAAATCTTGTTTACGCAGAGATGGAAATATGCACCGTGCAATATGACTGGTGTGAGGCTAGGCTGTAATAATACCAGGAGATGTAAAACAAGCCAACAGCGACTGGTAACCTTTGCTGCTAGTGTCTAAGACAAATGGCCTGTTATATGCATATTATTTACCGAGGCAGCTTGCTGTAAGAACCAATGCAAGAAATACCAAAAATCACAGCACAGCTTCAGTTTAGTGAGACACTGCAAATACGTACTTTGCCTGATAGATGGCAGCACATCATGCTCAGAATGATGCACACTGCATTCTACGCAGGCCTTTTCAATGGGAGTCAGACTAAAAGATTTGAGTCAATAATGCTTCCAGACACCAAGGTTATGAAAGCAAAGCAACAAAGAAATTGCACCTGACAAAATGTTTTGAAGTTTGAAATAGCCAGCTCGCCTTTAAATGTTTCTGTAAACACTGAATTAAAATGACCATTGTCAAAGGAGTCACGTAAACTCACACAAACGTGAAGGTGCATCAAAATCATTAAAAAACCGTCTATGAAATGATCATTCCAACAACCATTATTATAAAATATTCTTTTGGGTCCAGTAACTGAATGAAAGCATAGTTTCAGTTGACTCTAGTCACCACAAATCCATCACAAAAAATAAGGGGATGTGCGTCTTCTTGCTCGTTATACAAGATGAGGTTACTAGCTGTCTGCAGGTGCTGAAATGAAAACATGGAGATTGCAGTAGTGTCTCGCTCGAACGCGATACTCAACCCTTTCTCCAGCGTAGATCAGAAAATTTTAGGACTTAATTAAAGTTTCAGTACTAAAATATTATGATTATGAAATGAATTTGTTTAGATCATATGTTCCTGAAGAAGGTCACACAAACTGTGACATCACAATGGCACAGATGTCATTGAAATGAACTGGACATGTTTTGTGTTAAATTGTATATTTTAATCTGATTTAATGAACTCTTATTATGGCATGATAACAATTTCATGATCATTTCTGTTTGTTAATGTATATAAAAATCTGAGTGCAAGATCATTGTGTGTGTGTTTGTGTGTGCGTGAGTGTGTCTTATATCCAGGAGTCCACTGACCAAGTAGGCTTTTATTATGATGTCAGCACGCCACTTAAACAGCATTCAATATCTCAAGGGCAGCAGTTAGTGGGACGTCAATAAAATAATACGCTACAACACTAAACGCTCATTGCTCATACTCATGCAGTTCATTTGCTCATTGATTTATTGATATGCTGCTGCTTAATGCAATTAAAGAGCAGTGATTAAGAGTGCTGAAAAACAGGTTGTTTGTGTGTTGCTGTTTTGCCCTGAGGAACATCTATTTGCCTGATCGGCCGAGCCTTCAGCGCGGACCCGCTCCCCTCCTGCTCTTCTCCTCAGTCATTCTTCAGCATGATTACCATGTGATGGACCAGACCCTGTTGTTATAGCAGCCTGTCACACACAGCAGGCTGGCTCTTCATACAGGCAGTTTCACACTGTGGACAAGTTCAGAAAATCATGTATTATAGCTACACTCACACATGCTATGAAATAGTCATTTGTATTTGTAATATTTTTTATGCTGTCATTAATAAACAGTGACGTAACCTGACACACCTGAGCAGCACAGAGTGGGAGGATTTTTCGCTTAGAATAGTGTAGCAGCAGGACAGCTACAAAAATAAGAACAATACCCCTTGAAGCTTCAGTAAGGCTATTACCTGTAAGCCTTTTTAGAAGATGTGCACAAACACTCCTATCTTTTATTATCTACATTAAAATGATATTGTGAGAACTAAGCTAGAGCATTAGACTTACAGTCTCATAAACTTTCGCCTGTGAATTAAAAACAGGAATGCAATGTCCTACATGTTGAAAATACAGAGGTTCCTATGTGATATGTTTGAAAGATTTCTGAGCCGTGTAAGCGGATGTACTTCCTCAGCAGCACAACACAACCCCTCCTGCTTTTTAATTCATGCAAAATGGAAGGAAAACCTTCTTAGCAATATGCAGATTCTTATGCAAAGCACTGTTACCTATGGTGCACGGACGGCAGCATTCAGCTTTGATCTGTGTTTCTGACACTCCAACTAGAAAGAAGAAAAGAACTTACCAACTGTAAAGGCCCTTAATTGAAGTTAACATAAAAGAAGATACATGGTGTTAATTGGTCTACGCTAAGAATAATTCAGGCCTTAGAGACTACTGTCCCTTTCTGGCCCCCCTGCCAAAGTGTCAAGATTTACATCTTTAATTCAAGATTTCCCTGTATTATTTACCCCTCAGAAAGATAGGAATCACTTCATTTTAAAGTCTAATAAATATCACTTTTTTTTTCTTCTAGCCAATGAATATCAATTTCCTTCAGAGAGTAGAAGCACATCATGCTTGTTCTTTTATATGTCTATAAACAAAACCTTCAAGCCAGATTCAGTCTTATTAGTCCAAAAGAAGGCTTTAGAACAAAATGCAGAAAAACAGGAACTTGTATTAAAAATAAATCCTCAGACTAATGATGAAAACAAAAACACACATCCTTGAAAAATAAATTGCCATCCTTTTAAACATGAATCAGCTTTTAAAACATTTTATTAGATCTGTAGCAATTCTATACATATCCAAACAATGCTTAAGGCTAAGGGTAAAATCAATGCAAATCTTGTAATGAATACAATTTGCAAAACACAAAAAGTGGCCACATAATGCGAAGAGCCAGATGACTAAGTATATAATGGGCTTTTAGTGTGTTTTCCATTTTAGTGCTGCACTGAAAAAAAAATTCTCTTGTAAGTATGTAAGACATTTAAATTCTACTTCGGCAGACCGGAGAGGCCGCTAAGGAAAGGTAAGGCACCAGTTGGGCCGAAATGCGCCTCAGTCAGAAGTAAAGCAATTTCAAGCCCGCACCTCTTGCGTGACCTTTCATTATCCCGGGCTGCTTGCTGGCTCCTCGAGCACAGAACACGTGGCTCCACACTGAACATGATAGATGGGACAGTGGGGACCGCTGGACAACACAAGCATTTAGGGAGGCAGTGAAACACATATTACCACTAATACCCTACAACACAAGTGCTTATCTCACATGGATAACCGAGCACAAAACACATCCACCACCCCCTTCGCCCTTCCCCCTCACACACCCCAAACAGAATCCAGCGAAAGTGAGCGTGCCTCAGCCTCAGCCCGAGCTCCTCTCCCTCCTCTGAGGATTTCTCTGTGGAGATTGAAACATCAGTTCTGATTTGGTGGTGCTTTGTTGAGGCAACATTTCAGCATGGATTCAGTAGATTAAGCATCCATAAGCTGTTTATGTAAACACAGGTCAAATGTCTTCTTCTGCTTTATTCCTTTGTGTTTTTGTTGTTTTATTCGCAAGCGATTTTTATAGGATTTTATTTCGAGGTTGCATTGTTCATTGTTTGGCATAAAGTACACAATTCAGTGTTGAAAATGACTGGATATGAAAACCTGCAGGGACAAATTAATTAAAAAAAGAGAGAATCTAATTAACATTCTGCCATGGCTTAAAAGTTGAATGTTATTAGAGCTGCAATCATCAGCCTGATGAAAAGAGCAACATGACAGCGAAATCAGAATTCAAAGAGCTGCGGATAATGTACACACAGATCAAAAGAATAAACAGCGGGGAAAAAATAATGGCAAAGAAGTTTAATTTCCTAGCAAGAATGAAAACAAAAGCTTTAGGAGAATGCGCTCTCACAAACAACAAAGTCGTCGACAACAAGCTCTAATACTGCCAATTAAGAGATGTCACAGTCTGCCACCAGAGAACTTGCTCTCACATGGCCTACATTCACCATATCACCTGCTAGTCTGCCTGGAACACAAACACAAACTGTACACAAATATGCTCACAATTCACTTGAAGGCAAATGTGCACTTAAAGAACAGGTGAAGCCTTTTCCCCTTTTTTAACTTTATTATTATACGTTCGCTAATCTGCCCTGTGCTGCACAAGCGCCAATCCTAGCGCTGTGTATTTAATGCGTATTAGCATTCGTCCTCACTGTACAACTGGGTGCCAAAGATGATGTAATTATTGTTCATTAGTCTTCATTAGTTCCAGGTCCTTCCTGGTGTGTAGCTCATGTTAAATCAACATGCATTGCTGATCTGTGATCAGGCAGGAATTTTCAGATCATAGACAAGGAATTGAACCACCAAGCTTCCAAAACATTATGAGCATGGATGGAAAGTAACTAAATGTACTCTCATTAATGTAATTAAATCATAGTGCCATAAATCATAGTGGAAACATTCAACCTCTTAGATTTATTTTTGATCAATATTACAAAGTAAAAAAAGGGTAATGCTTTTGACCCAGGATGACTGTAAGACTAAAAAATTGAAAGACAGTACAGTATGTACAAATGTTCTTGTCCCAATCAAAATAAAGTAGTTGCTTTACACTTCTGGCACCAAATGAACCAGCAGCAGCACAGTAAGATGAAGTATCCCTGGCATAATTTAGCAGGTATTTTCAATTTGAAAAACTTTTACTATTTGCTAGTTACATGAGCAAGACAGATTTCCAGAATGAAAGCTGAAGCAGAAGATGTCTTGATAAAGATTGCCTCTTACATGTAGATGCTGCTACAGCCTGTAGTTCTCACTCAGGACAATGTTAAGAGGCATCTTTGATAGATATGTAGCTAGAATCATTTATTAATTACAAGCCAATCAAGCTACAGAAAACTCATACTCAGTATTTCATTTCACCTGTTTGTTGATAATCGGGAAACTTAGTTAATTATTTCCAATTGTAAATCAACTATTTATAAAATCAAGAGTATATCAATTATTTACTCTTACAAGAGTCATTTTCTTGATGACTACATTTACTATTACTCAAGTGAAATACTATATGTACTATATGTTTTGTACTCTTTCCACCACTAAAGAGGTCCATAAGTATCCTAAACAATAACTACACACTTCCAAGATGGATCTGGTTTCATGTTGCCAGTCACTGCTCGAATAAACATGACACAAGATGTGCAACTATTACTCCATTTCATCAAACATGGATATTGAGTTCAGTCACATCTCAATCAATGAAAGATGTTTTTCTTACATCTGCCCTAAACTGTGGAACAGTATTAAACAGAATTATAATAAATCAGATTATTAAAAAGATATTAAAAAATATATAGAAATATATGTTTACAATGCCTTTTTCTCACGCTTAGGACTTACTTTGTTAAATAGACTTTTGTTTTTTTGTTGATTTGTATTTTTTAGATGTATATACGATCACTAGAAATATATACTATATTTTTATTATTACTATTATTATTATTATTATTATTATTATTATTATTATTATTATTATTATTAGTAGTAGTAGTAGTAGTAGTAGTAATTGTAATAACAACAACAGCAGCAACAACAACAACAACAAGATTATTATTATTATTATTATTATTATTATTAATAATAATAATAAAGCTTAAAAAAGTATGATACATAGTGATGCATCATCATTTCTGGGTTTTGTTGTTAACTACTAAAAAAAAGGTAATATGGTTGGTCAATTAGAGAGGTAACTTTTGATAGGTAACTTTTGATACTGAAAGCTCCACTGAAATCGTTCCATTCCTTGCTTGTTTCTCTAGCTATTCAGAATAAAGAAACTTTGTGCTGAAGGGTGAACGTGGGCTAAATATCCCAAAAGATTCACCGCAATTATCAGTTCTTTCCCCCAAGTACAGATGATCTTTACTTTACAATCATTTTGGCAAACTCTGGTCATAATTTGTAGAGGAGAATGTAAGATCTGTAGGCTAAATGTATTAGAATTATTTATAATTTTCTATAGTTACATTTAAGACAACTCAGTTTAAGACAAGTCTTGTAAAATGAGGTGAAAGTGTGTTTGGCTTGACTGTAGAGAAGATCTGCTCATGTCAGTGATCTGTTCAAGCCAGAGCGGTTGGAGCAATTGCCTTGGCTTTGGAGGTTATCTGAAAATATCGCTGCATTATTTATGATTTGGATAGATGAAGTAGCACTTCAC
This sequence comes from Hemibagrus wyckioides, assembly GCF_019097595.1. Lineage (NCBI taxonomy): Eukaryota > Metazoa > Chordata > Actinopteri > Siluriformes > Bagridae > Hemibagrus > Hemibagrus wyckioides. The sequence goes on from NC_080715.1 coordinate 19,469,677, forward strand.
CAGCAAGTCTTCAGCTGAATAGTCTGGATAGGAACAGTCAGCAAAATTGCACTTGAATAAGAATGAGCACTATTACAGAAACCATTAAAAAGCAGTTTACATGTACTTTTCCCTCTTGTTATATTTTCTTTTCTAAATGCATGCTCGATAAAAAAAAAATTTTTCTCAGTGCAGGCAATCAGCTATCATTTGGGATTAATCAATAGACTACTTCAGGTTTTGTCAGTTAGTAAACAGCTGTGTTCAGTACTACAGACCTAATCAGATCCATCATGTAGCTCTCAATACGTCTTTACATTAAGTCATTCCAGTGTAATGAGCACTACCAGAAAACATCTTGTTGCATTTGAGCAGCTGGAAAGCGAGGTTCCTGTAGACAGTCAACAAACAAAACCTACAAAGATTTTTAAAATAGGTTTTTCTAAATTAAAATACTGCGCCTCTAATGGAAGTGAATGTTGCTTAGCTTCAGTTGCTTGTTGTTGAGATTATTGCGATGTTTATGGCATTCACAATGAAGAAAAATAAGGAAGGAGGAGTGGGGTGTGTTCAATATCAGGGTGCATTTTCCAACCCCCATCACAAGAATGCAACCAGAAAATTCTACAAATGATTATTATGGTGTGTGTGTGTGTGTGTGGGTGTGGGAGGGGGAGATTGTTAACAAAAGCAGAATCTCCCAGCTTGCTTTGTGCTGCTCAACTAATTGTGTAATCGTTAGCATGACTGAGCGAGCTTCTCTCAGGCACGCCAGTGGCTCTGGAGAAGACCAAAGTATAACTGAATTAATCTAATCAGAAAATAATTATGCTCACCCCGACAAGAGCTGGCTTCAATTTATCAAGGTTTCCCAGCCAAGCAGCCAGGCAGCACACAGAGATTCTCGAGCTGGTGCAGGTCCCAGGCAATCCTGAATGGCAGACCAGGCCTGCATGCTGCTGTCTGAGCAATTCTGTTATGTAAAAGTGGAGAGAAAAATGGTTCTGTCATCAATCGAGTGTGAACAGAGAGTCACGCTCTTTTGCTCATAATCCCACACGTGTGACGCACCTTCAGATTTCCCTCAGACAAAAGGCAGCACAGACATTGCATGGCTCTCAGGTTGTCACTTTTCCTAATTAGAGTCAGATATATGGACAACAGTATGGAACTTAGGGAGCACGGTTTCTCCCTCATCTGAACGGAGATTCTTCTGCCCGCGAGCCTGCTGAATCGTGACACGAGTCCCCTGTTAGGAGCTTCCCAAAGTGCATGTGAATGGATGACATCCCCCCTGTGTCTTGGGTGCACACATTGCGCTTTGGATCTGTGACACCAGCATATAGGTACACTTGACAGCTTTCAGATTGGAGCAAAGGAGAAAGAACTTTTTAAGTGAGATGGGTTAGCTGGGTAAATCTATCAAGCGGTCCATCGTGAGGGAGAGGAGGGAGCGGGGGCTTTTGAGGAGCCCTGCTGAGCAGCAAGCTTCCATGCTGTGCACATCCTCAGCTCCCTGACAGTTGTGCTCTGCCTTCACTGTAATAATGAATAAAAAGAAACTCCCTGTAGATTACATATCTTCCATGTTTTGACATTGACCTTAATACATAATTTAACCACAAAGCTTGAATAGTGGGTAACAAGATGGGAAAAGACCAGAGGAAAAACGGCAAACAGGGGTGATGCTAAGTCACAAATCAGATCCCTGCGATCCACAGTGATCCATGCGGACGCCACAAGCCGAGAAAAGAGGTGGGAGGAAGTAAGAGGTAGAAAAAGTGTGTGTGAGTGAGGGAGCAGAGTGATGCTCCAGAGGGCCAGTGGAAAATACGTCTTGAGCCCCTTAAAGAGCTTGGGGAGCTGTTGAACAGCAGGAGCAGTGCTCTCGTTGCCACCTAGTTAATAATAGCTGAGATTTTCTGCTCTGAGCGCTGATCTGCTGCTGGCTCCTATGTTCCCACTGAACGACAGAAAGAGACTCCATCGTCTCACTGCTTGGAGAATTCCCTGTGGCCCCTCAGTGGTTAGACTTAATGGTTACATATTTGTACTGTATATAAACACAATCAAGATGTGTGTATGTTTTTTTTTTTTTTTTTTACTGTAGAGTGTGTGTCTGCTTGTGTGTGTATCTTTTTGTCTGTGTGGTTAGTGATAGCTTTGTCTGAGATCTAGCTGATGGCCAGTGTCTGCTGTGCCTGCAATATATGACAGGAATGGCGTTATTGTAAGGGGCCTTCGTGTCAAATGGGTGTCATGATGTGGCAATGCCCTTAGACATTTGTTTCCTTTTACAGAGAAAACGTGCACTAACATACAGTCATACAGTGTTTGCACAAATCATATGAGAAAACAGTTAACAATATTGCATATTTCTTAGTGTGTTCCTATTTAAATAAATAAGAGATATATTTCAGGCCTGGAATTAATGATGCTACTGATTTAACTTTTTAAAAAATAATAATAAAAAATAAAACAAAAACAAAACAAGTTTCATGAGTGACATTATAGTTGTATGCATGCTACATTAATAGTTTTACTATATTATAAAAAATTATTGATAATATATGAAAAAATAATAAAGAAATATGTAATAAATAAGTAAATATACAGTCGATGGACTGGTGCATCACCCTAAATGCTGCATAGAAATGTATCCTGCCTCTTGTATTTCTTAAGTATTACATAACACAAATATATTATAAACATTCCTGTCCGTACAACTGGATCAATAATATGCATGTGATGAGTTCACCAGTTTGAACCACAGCTAACCCTCTCTAGACAAGTTCACCACACAGGATCTCACAAAGTGTTCTCAGACAAATGATAAGCTACATAAGAGAGAGGACAGTAATCACTTGGGTAGAGTTGCAGGACAACCTGAAAGCAGCAGAAACAACAGAGAACAATATGCAATGAACTGCACTGCTAACAGAGATCTAAAAAGATCAGAAAAGAAACAAATCTTTTGGAACAATAAAATATAGTTACATGAAATAAAAATAGAAACAAATCACATTTGCCTTGTACCTCAGTTCTATTCCCACCTCTGCTCTTTTCTCTTGGTTCTCTAGGTCTCTTGGTACTTTGGTTTCCTCTCTCAGTCCAAAGGCATATGTTGTAAGTTCCCTGTGAATCTGTTTAGGACTAAGTAGTACTGGATATATAGATGGATGGATGTTTGGAGTTGTGCACATAGTCCCAAGAGAATAGTACTCACAGTGAAGTATAGAGGTGGGAGCATCCTGATCTGGAGCTGCTTCTGCAAATGGTACTGAGGCATTGCATGTCATAGAAGGAAACGTGAATGGGGTGATGTACCAGGACAAGGTGCATGACCCCAAACAACTAAAGAAAATAACTTAAGAAGGTCTGGAATTGAATGCCAATAAAAATTATTCAATTTTTATTCAATTCAGTTTATTTGTATAGCGCTTTTACCAATGGACATTGTCTCAAAGCAGCTTTACAGTAGTATAGAAACAGAGAAGGAAAAAAAATGATAAAGTTTAAAGTAAACTTACTATTTTATCCCTATTTTATATTATTAGAGAGGATTTTGAGCTCAGTGGGATCTTCATAATCTTGATGAACTGAAGATGATTTGCTAAGAAAATTTGGTGCAAGAAGTTAATTACTTCTTACCTTGAAACCTTGAATATGTAACTGCAACAACAAACATTGCAATAATGTACTAATGATTTTTAAAAAATATATATATATCTTCAAATAATTCTTTCCTTATAAAATAGGTTGTTTTGTAAACATTTTCAAGCATTTGTTTATGCTTATGGATTTTTTTCTTCATTTGCTTTATAAGTACAAAGTAAAAAAGTATTATGTGTGTAAGGTTAAAGGATTATACAGAATACACTGCTTTAATAAATAACAAAAACAAAAGTGTCTTTTGGAAATTTCTCATCTTGGTTGGAAAATATCTGCACCCATACAATTCCGTCTCAGACACACTTTATGTGATATTTGACAGTAATGTGCATATCATATAAAGATTTTTTTTAAAGCAGATAAAATCTATGAAATCTTGGGCTGACCTTTATCAGACTTGGCATCTGTCTTACACACAATATTCACACACCATAAACTGCAGCTAAACCTCATGCATCTCAGTCTGACTTTTCCAAGTTTGGAAACCATGTAGCCACAAATCTGCTGGAATGGCCCCTGGATTTACTTAGAATAATAAACCCAATAAAACAAGTGTCATTTGAAAAGGGGCCTTACACAATACAATACACATTTAAACTTGCACTATAAACAGTACAGCAAAAATGATCAGATAACGTACAGTCAATTATTCACGATTATCTCATATGACTACAGAATAAAGTATTTTTGTGGTCTTCAGAATCTACAGAATGGTGCACTGTATATTATTGGACTTATTTAAGCTAAGCTTTAGCAGTTGTGTTTTAGTGCTTACTGGATTTGATGTTTGCTAATTTACTTTAAACAGAAATAATTGTACCATAATAAGGGGTGGTTTTCCACATTATAAAATATCAAAGCTTCAGTGTAGCTTGCATGCGACATTACACTCAACACATGGTGCGTCATCATTGCTGACAAACTCAATACCACTGTTTATAAATTACTTCAGTGGAATTTAAACTTTTATTACTTCATCATCAGACATTCCTGTCCTGATTCCATGGACAAAAACAAATTGCTCAAAAGTGTCCCCTGAGGGCAGTGCAGGCATCATGAAAATCAATCAAGTTGCAAGCAGCAGTTTTGAAGATTATTGCTCTTTGCTCAAACCCAAGTGTGTGAACCAGGGTCCTCATTATAATCAACAAGCTGCTGAATATGAAGATGGCTGAGGGTAAGAAGCACAGATTTCCCTTCAGCTAGATGGTCACTTCCAGAATCTTCCAGCTCTTAGCAGGGAGGCTTTCTGAGTACACTCCTCCTGTGCCGTCCAGCCAGCAGTTCACCAGACTTCCATCTGAAGTGCCCAATGCCTGCTTTGAATATTAACTAACTAGAGCAAATGTGAGATGAGATGGGCAATAAATAAAAGATTTGTGGAGCCTGGTAAAGTGGGCAGGTTTGCTCTCTCTCTCTCTCTCTCTCTCTCTCTCTCTGTCAGGCAGGAACCTGAACCTGGCCTGCCACACCAGATGGGAGACCCAAGAGACCTCCATATCTTGGCTGCCATACAACTGACTCTGATGTGGCTTGAAACTGTCCCAGCTGTGTGCGCACTATGTGTGTATGTTTGTGTGCTTGTGTGTACGTGTGCATGTAAGGGGGGCCTGAGGGGCTTTAGGTGGGTGTATTGATGCCCATGACTCTGTGCAGCAGGACACAGCGGGACCCTCAGCAGAGAGGAGGGGCACTGCCACTGCAGTAGTCATCTAATCAGCCTGTAAACACACTCATTTGACACCCGTAATTGGAGGGAGATCAGAAGGCTTCAGCCAAGAGAGGGGGTGATCCCGTCAGAAAATGTTCTCCTAGATCAAAGATTTACGCTCTAAAATCTTTCATTATGCGACAGGGAGACACATTAGACACATTTTTGCATAGTGCTGCCAAATGAGTCGAGCTGCATGGTCAGAGCCAGTGAAATCCAGCTGATCAGCCACATTCACTGCCATAATGTCATGCATAACTGAGGAGGAGAATGAGAAATTGCACAAACAGCACTACAGAGGGCAAATACTTAACATTTTGTCAGCAGTCACATTAAGACACCAGCTCAGAAGAAAGAACATCCTTTCTTCCACTATTCTGATTATTTAAAATAGTTGGGAGCATGCAGGCATGCAAATTCAGAAGTGGTGTTTATCATTTCCATCCTAACTTCATATTTGTCAGGTAGTTCCTAAGTTAAAGAGTTGATCTTAGCACTGAGCAAAGCTCCATGCATCTGTTTCTATACTGACTGAAATTCTAGCCTACTCCTAATGATGAACCACCTGTACAATGGAATACAGCGCTCCTATTAGCTTTCATGTTTCAACCTCCAGACTCAACTTCTCATGCTCCTTTGTTCTTCACCGAGACACTCATCTTCATGTTTTTGGAGTTGAATGGGAGCTAGTTTGGGGAAAACTTTTTTTTTAGTGGATAGAGGCAGACGTTATGAAGATTTAACTTTTTCTCTTTGATTCTCTTTTGACACTCATCCTTCAGCCACTCTTTAAAGCCCCACTTTCAAACACTAATGGCTGTCATGTCATTTTGTTCTCCGGACTCTTACTCAAAGTGTCATTGGCATAATGGTCGGCTGCCGTTCGCCTCTTTTGATCATCCATGCTGTGTGTGAGGAGTTCTGGTGTGGAGACGGGGGTGAAGGGGGGGAGATAGAGTAGGGCACTAGACAATCGCCGTTCCCCTCTGCTCCTCGTGCCCATTCTCGGGCGAAAGCGCTTCGACCGGAAATCTAAAATTCACTTTCAAATACGTTCCCTTTTTCCCCTGGATTCATTTAATCGGCTCGCAGTGGAAGTGGTACACTCATTAAAGTGTGGGGAGGGAGCGGCGTGTCAAATTCCCCCTGTATCAGCATCTCACGCTCATCAGCAATGCAAGCTGGTACAGGGAGCAAGCCATGAGCCCAGGCTGTTCTGCCACATTCGAACACAGCCCTCTCGTCTCCTTGGCCTCATCCAGATATGCTGCTCTCATGTGCTGCCCGACACACCTGGAAGCCCAGAAAGGACCCTCCAGATGTTGCTGGAGTTGACTGATGCTCGGTCCCCCTGAGCGAGCTGCATCACGAGCCCACCGAGACTGCAAATGAGCTTGGCTTTAGTACAGCAAAACACACCTGGTTTTCCTTTTCCTCAGAAGCAGCTATGCTGCAGGGCTTGGCCTGTCTTCTGCAGGCCCAAGTAATGGGAACAAGTGGACTTTGTATTAGTGATGTCATGTGGTAATAATCAAGGTTCCAGTCATAAGGCAATATAATTCTGGCTGGATAGTTCAGTGAACTCTCAAGAGCCTATTGCTAGCTGCACAATATAAAACAATGACAAAGTAGCATTAGACTCAATAGGTCATCTTCAAAGATAAAAGGGAAACACACGCTTGGCTCGCAAAAACTGACAAAGATGGAAAAAGGCATGAAGTTGCATTCACACCACACTTATAAATCATGCATGATAAAACACACTGTATGATTCATAACAGAGGTTGGATATCATTGTTAGCCTGGAACAAAAGAACTGAACTTTTCAGCAAAAAAGTAAACTTCAGGGCACATTCTTCAATCAATCGATTTGTCTGTTTGTTTATTTATTTAACAGCTCAATGCCCTCTCACTAGTGAGAGCAGTGATCAGAGCATGTGGCCAAGTGAATGTGATGTAAAGGCTGAAGAATAAAAGGATGTCTCTTTCAATAGCATGCATTCTCTATGCATTGATTGACATGTCAATTTCATTTAGCTTGAGTACTACACTTTAAAAAAGGGCTTTTCCTTTGTAAAAGTGTTGCATGCAAGTAATGTCTATTGTGCATTATCTAACCTATATGGCAGTGAAAACAGTAAGCCATGAAGAAGGACAAGCCTGTATGTAACACTTACGGAAAACAATTTCAAAGATCTGACTATTTAAGAGAATTATGCTAAATTAACTCCATTGTTCTTTCCACTCAGAAAAACGACAATTAAATGCAGAGAAAACTTGAAATTTTGCTGGTCAGCAATTTTTCCATATCTGCAATTGATAAAGAAGATAAAATGTTGGAAAAGAAGATGTTCAAGACCTTTTGTCAAGCTTTTCAAGTGCTCATATGTTACCCTGCAGAATCGAAACGTACAACTTCCATGAATACCTGACAGAGCTGCCATAGTCTTGCACTGTTGCACAAAATTAACTCAGGCATGTGATAGGATAACTTAGTCAGACCTGAAACCGTGCGAGGGCAAACTCCGTAGAGAGCGACTTGCCTTTGTTCACTGTTGGACACATTCTTCCTCCCATTTGGGAATCTGACATGGGGCTTGTTCTGAGCTCTGTCTGCTCCCAGGAACTCATCATCAACCTCTTTCTCAGTTCCACCCTGGTGAGCTACTTTTTCACAAGGCCACTGTGAATTTCCTGTATCCACAGCTATGCACTCGAGTGAGACTCACTCAATGAAACACCAGAGCACCAAAGCAACAGCTTCTCTTTGATTTTGCAGGAAGAGTTTAACGGTACGTTTTCTTTGGTCATCTTTCCTGTCCTGGCCACCACTGATATTACTTGGTGGTGTCTTTTTAACTATCAGCAATCAGAAGACCACTGTGAATTGCAGGTTTGAGTCTAATAAAAGACAAGGTTGAGCCATATTGATCATAGAATACAGTGCTGTGCTCACATAGCAAGTCAGTTTTTCAGGCTAGCAGCTTGTGTCACTTGTACCCAATGTAAACGCGCCTGTGCTCTCATAATTGAGTATTTCAGTGATGAACCTGAACGTTCTTCACTATTTTAAAGCAAGTGAATAGATGCCAGGGGCTGACTACCTGCTCTGACTCATACTTAAAATAATAATAATAATAATAATAATAATAATAATAATAATAAAAACATAATAGATGTATTTTTCCAATATTGGAACAACATGTAAAACAGCTACGTCTTAAACATTAGGTCGTGATGCAGCCTTTTTTAGCTCTGTTTCACCTTTTGGCTATGTGCCCAGAAAAAGGAAAGAATAAAACACATACAGCATGAAATAATGATTATTTGGGAACATCAATTAAAATTCCACACATATGTAGTAGGGGAATTACCTCTCAAAATGTAACATCAAATATTTATCAGCTTTTAAATAAATCATATAAAATGACCCTCAGTAATTTTCAGATGAAAAGAATTGGATTATACAAGCAGAGCGGAACAAAATACTTATATACTACACATCAGTGTATGAGTAATATACATCAAGGATCATTTCTATACATGACGAAGTTTGATTATAAACATGATGAATGATGAATCGTGAGTTGTAACCAGAGGTTGTTTTGGAGTATTGTGGTGCCAGTTGTGGCATGGAGCTGTCCATGCAGTTGAACTTGTTGGCTAGTCAACCTTAATGCCAGAGCATGTCAAGAGAGAAGCCGTCAGCCATCAGGCCGACAGCTGGGTAAACACTGCCAGACTGACCCTCTGTGTGGAGCTATGCTCTGGACACTTTGTGCTGAGAAGTGTCCAAACAAACATAAAAATACAAGTGCATAACCTGAAAATAAACTTTCCGGCCAGCCGTGGCTTGAATACCATTAGACATAATAAACCGGTGGGAGACAGTATCAAAATGGCGTCATGTCAGCGACACCGACATGTATCTTGGTGCTCATTATTATCCTTGAACAGCACCAATTTACATCTAATGCAATGACTAATTCTGATCCAGTGTTGTCAAGAGGCATAGGAAATGCCCTGGCAGAGATGACAGTATTCCTGTCAAGAGGTGCAGGATGGAGGATTCCTTGGGGCAATGATTTAATGCCCATGTCAAGTATTGCTGTCAGGCTTTCTTAGCCGACCATTAGAATTCAGTATACGCTGCAATGGACTTGGACCTCGGCTAGTTGAGATTCATACTTGCATGGAATGCACACCCTATTCTGAAGTGATTACCCCTTGGCTGTAAACTAGAATTAAGGTGAGAGAGAGAGAGAGAGAGAGAGGGAGGGAGAGAGAGAGAGAGAGAGAGAAGACAAAAGTGTAATGCCTGGCAGAAGAACAAACAAATCTAAGTTTTTCATCATTGTCTACACAAACATTTTTAATGATTAATGCACAATATGCCAACTTCAACGTAAAGCAAATCTTCTACATCATTTAAAGGGTCAGCCAGACAAATTAAATCAGAATATGTGAGACGTCAGTAAGAATGGATGAAGGTAGTTTTCAGCGTTTGCCTAACAAAAGAAGCTGAGCTTAAATAACACAAAGTTTAAAAGAGTGACAAGCATGAACAACAGTGACCTCTATCCCAAATATATGCTTAAGTTCTCCTTTTTTTGTCAACCTACATTAGACTCTCCATATGAACATGGCTGTGGTCCACTTGTTCATGTTCTGAATAGACCAAAACCTGTACCTGCTTTTCCCTGTGGATGAATATGAGCTAACATGTGGCAGAACATAATTCATCACAGCAGTATGTCTTCGTAATCCTCGGCCTCCTCTTGAAGCTCCAGGCAGGCCAGAAGCCTCTGGAATGGTCATCAGCAAGTGGCGCCTGTGGCTTGTTGGAGCACCTTTATTCCTTCATTAACCTCTGAGGCTCCATCTGCTTCCCTCTGCAGCCTTGGCCAACGGTGTGAAGGCCCATCCTACAGGCCTGTGATGAATGACCACTGCTAGTGCTGCTTAATGAGTTTGTAGTACATGTGTGTTGCTGTGTTTTCATGTGGTTCTCACTAACACCACAGTGTTCCAGGGCATCTGCAGCACCAGCAGCAAGTTCAGTATAACCCCAGGAGTTTGTCACAACACCATGGCTATTTCGCTTCAGCAATTATTGTTCATATTTTGGCATCAACACGTGTACAACACTTCACAATAACTCCAAAACCATGTGTTCTGAAGAGTAGCACCCTTTAAATCCTGTCACTGTTTAAACACAGAGCTCATTATAGCACTGCAACATAAACACGTACGCTTTACTATGTCTCTCCTACTCTGTCTCTTTCCACACCATTTGCCTCTGTGGGAAAATATAAAACCTCATTGTACAGTTAGATGAAAGAAAAATCAGCAACAGCATAAAAAAGATAATGTTCAATAATCATTTACATATGGAATGAAAAATCCTATCAGTGATTAATCTATAAACAGTTGTTGCTAATGCTGGGTCATACACAGCTTGATTAACACCAAACTACTTGCAGTCAGGACCAGAAATACTGCATAAAGCCAACTGAATAGTTTTCCTCCTTAAGGCCTTAATGAACTGCAATTAGCTATGGAATGAGTTCTGCATGTTTTGGCTCTGCTTGTATCCTTTCTGCCTATATTAACTCGAGCCGAGCACAGCTGATTACAGCATTTGAAACGCTTGAGCTGCAGAAGAAAGGACACATTCAATTTATTGCACTGCATGTATACAGGAACTGGAAACCAATTAGGCCCTGAGAATGATAAATGGGCATTTTTATAAGCAGTTTGCTTGATATCCCTATTAAACAGGCCTCAGTGAATTTTCCACTTCATCCCTGGTGACAGGGGATTCACTTAAATAGCTAACTAGAGGCAGAGCCTCATGCAGATCTGCACCAGGGAAAATGACTTTCACCACTTTAAACAGGCTGCCTTGCCAAAACACACCAGTACAGACTAGCTCATCTTTAGTGCCTTTAGAGGTTTTATGATCAGGATTCATTTTAGCTAGCTGTAACTTTAAAGAGTAGTCACACGGCGAATATTCTGAAGCTCTTGCTTATTTTTACTTGAGCCGGAAAACTGAGACGGACTTGGGGTCCGTGAGAGGAATGGTGTTTGGTCTCATGCTACTCAACTAATACTATTAAAATACAAATTATGTGCATATAAATGAAACAAGCTCTGTAGTAGAAATTCTGTACATAACAGCAAGAGAATATATCAACCCTGATATTATTAACATTTTGACAGAATTATGAACATAGGATCATTTGCACCTATTATACCAGACAATTCAGATCTAATTTTTTAAGCAGTGTTTTTGTATTGCGTAGTTGTCAAGCTAAATTCGGGAGAAAATATTCGGTTAGGGTTTGCTTAACAGTTAGAGCAGTTAACATGGAGGGTGAAAATCAGCATCACTTCACCATGCCAATATAATACGTCTCACATCACACTGCTCTGTCAGCTATCAACAGTCTCCAACTATGGCAGGTAGGACTACGTGCTTGAGTACTCACTTCATCTGTGAGGCATGGCAATGAGGAGGAGAGAGGGGAACGTAGGAACTGACAGCCATAGCCATAACCATAACTACATTTCTGACAATGAGAAAAAAAAAAAAAACTTAATACAAACTATTTAAGAAAGTTCGTGTTGCCAGAATTATTTCCAAGAACTGACACAAAGTAAAAAAAAAATTATATTATTTTAGAGAGCAGGAATATTTAATGTGACAATTCAGATCTCCTTTCTGTCATATTGGACTTTTAGTATTTCGTCGTATATACATTATACATTCATTTTTTTTACAGTCTATAATAAAAATTATTTAAATGTTGTGGAAATGTCAGTGTGATGAGGGAACTCAAAGAGGCAGATTGAGGATCGGTGGGCAGGAGGATTTATGCAAGTTGTGGCAGAAACACAATCCAAAATCCAAAACTTAAAGGCATGTGAAAAGCCATGGCAAGATCACTCATAAACATTAATTAATATAATATAGATTATTTTAATATTAATAACTAAGAGGAATCCAAAAATAAGGCATGGAGTCAAACCAAATAAAACCTCAGAACAAAGGCAATACTTTGCTGTGACTAAATTTCCACAAAGCATTTATATTTGTATAAAACCAGGAAGTGATCCAGAAATGAATGTTAATGATGCTGTTAGTATTCAGGTGAGCACAACGTCTGCTGTTAAGGGAGGTGTGTCATGAGTTCTTGTTAAATTTAAAAACATCCAATGGGCTTTTTACCTAATGTTGCCTAATGACAGCATAGCTTATCAGAGGTCTAAAGAGAACAATGCAATAAAACAAATAATAAACAATTATATTATTGATTGCAAGCATACCGATATTTATCTCTGCATTGAGATTTGGGAAACGTGTCATGACTCTTCTAAACCTTGCCTCTGTGTTGCACTAAGCTCCGACTTTCCTCGACATTCTCTCTGGCCCAATAGCTGACTGGCCTCTCAGTCAAATCTGACATGCTGCTCATAACAGCCCTGATCAACAAATGGGGGCTGAATACAGAGCCAACACCAATCAATATGTTCCTTTGTGAAGGACTAGTACATTCTACAGAGCCATCAATCTGCACTGAGGCATTGACTAATCCACAATCATCTAGTGCCCTTGGAGAACAGGCTGCATCACAGTCTCACAATGAAATACAACACAATACTGTATACATTAATCTGTGGTTAATTCAGTTTGGGCCTATTTGTTGACTGCTGTTTCGTATTGTCGGCTAGCAAAGATTCACACGCTGAAAACACACACACGCACAAACACCTACACACACAGACATATTTTCACATATACACATACCAGAGGCGACGTGGTCTGTGTGCTGTGTGCTTGGCGTTCTGAAAAGCTGCCTGCTGTAGCCTCATGGGAGGTAATTATAAAAATAAATACAGAGGAGGCTGTAGCTGCTAATAAATGCGTGATTGTTGACAGTCAGTGTATTGTTTAACATGCATGGTGAGGGGATGTGGACACTAATGCTAGAGTACTCAGGCTGGCAGCAATCATAAGCACTAATACAAGATCCTATATAAAATATTGTATTGTTGATCAGACAGTTGACTTAGCGGATTTTCTGCACAAGGCATAGATTTCTCTTTTCACCCACAGTGCTTTTAATTTATTTGTTTATTTGTAATCCTAGAATCAAAAGAGTGAATTCTAAATATCAAACGTTTGTACTGAGTTTGGTTGCAATGCAGTGAGAATGACTTTGTCCCCCTTCCTGAAATCTTGAAATCTTGATAAGGGATATTTTGCCTCTTGAAAAGTCTAACAACAAACATCCTTGAACTGGAGTGGAAAAGGTTTTGCAAACATCCAACTGAGGAGAGGAACACTTGGGCAATATCATATGTTTATCACTTTTCAGGAAAAATGAATCTGTACGGTCTATATATCCAATCTAGGTCCAACAGCTCTGTGGCCAGTGTAAAAGCAATTATCATCAAACTACCTCTCTATTATTGACTTTGTTAGCTTCTTATTAACCACAAGACTGTTATCAGATCATGGCAAGTCTCGCTGTGGTCCAGGACACAAACCTCAAGAACCAAAATACTTTAGTATGTCAAGTTGTGGGATTTTAGTTCATATAAAGGCCCAGAAATGAGAAAGTGCTTTGAAAGTGTATTATGTCATATTCAGACTGAGGCCGTGAGTCAAACAAATAGCCACAGAGAGGCACCACATTGTTCGTTTAAAGCTTACACTTACACAAGGCACAAGGAATGACTGAAATCAGTATTGAAAACGAAGTGTAATCTCAGTACCTCAGTTGTATGAGAGGAATACAACTGCAGTGTTAAAGCAGATTTTGTATGCTGCTAGCAAATTACTGCTGCTCACTCAGTGGAGATTAAGGGTAGCGTTTGGATATGTTAAAGCCAATCATGCATAACGACTCAGATGGTAATAAAGAGCCTAGACTAAATAAAGTTATTCATGGGCCTCAAACTTTCAGTGGACTTCTGGGTCCAATTATGACATTAATAATGTATCTATCAGAACTAATAAGAGGCACCCTTATCACCCTAGGAAAAGGGCCACACGAGTTCTCAGAAAAATACCTTTGAGGTTTTGCTTTAGCAGCATACTTTAGATGGCTTTGTATTAGTTCAAATTAAACCTGCCTGCTCCCATTGTGCCTTCTTTATAATGGTGGTCCCGTACAGTAGGGGCCGCTTGATCAATTTGTTTAATTGAATGTAAATAATGAATTCCCATGGATAAAATTTAGCCCCGTTGGTAATTGCCTGAGATCACAGCCCCCCAATTCCCAACTTCAAATGCAAACACGAGGCGTGAGGGCAAGTAATGACAATTTTAAAGCAACAGAAAAGGACAAGGAGGACTGAGAGAAAGATGGCAAGGGAGGGAGAAAACCGAACTAATGAGGTACAAAGACCTAACGAGTTTGGCGAAGAAAAAAAAAATCAAGTGTTTCCAAAGTCATCTTTAAACTTAGTGAGATGAAACAGAGGCATGGCAGTTGTTTTTGACAGCTCAGGACGAGTGGGGCCACAGCTCTGAGAGAGTGGTAATTCCCTATTCCTTTTTTATTATCCCCCACTCCCTCACTGCTGGGAGCCCCCTCATCTCACTCCCCAATCCCAACATTGATTCTTGAATTAGACTGTTTTATTGAATAATTAATACACTGCTCCTTGTGATTGATGATTTGCATGGCTTGAATATTAGCTTTTCAATCAAACGCTGCTTGTTCTAATGTAATCATATTGAAAACATGTCAAGAAGTGTTTACCCACTTTGCGTGTGATGTCATCCTAAGTAGCACCACTGCTGCTGTTCAATGCGCTTCAGTGGGGAATAGCCTCGTTGAGCATGCATGCGCTGCTGATTACACGGCTCTTGAGCTCCGACAGCTTCGAAAAAAGGCCTGATAGATTTTTTTCTCCACTCCACTGAGAGCCATCATTTCCTCTCTGAGTACCTCTTGCTGACTTCGAGAGGGTGGGCTCCTATTGACTGACAGGCCTGCAAGACAGGGAATAGAGCGCTTGTCAGAGATGTAGCCAGTATCTTCCTGAGCTTGTGCAGCGGTAACATAAACTTAAAACATACGTACAAATAAGCACAGAGACCAATATTAAGATTCTGTTTTAATCTGAGAATGATTGAAGTGGTTTTCCAAATTCCTTCGTCAGTAGGAGTTGGTGTTTATTTGCTTGTTTGGAGTTCATTTCGGGGAGCGTGTCAGCATGTGGCTGGTGTTTGAAAACGCTTTGCCTCAATGAATGTCTGCTGTGTTTAGACTTCTCCAAACATGCATAGCTAAATAATTTACGCCAATCACACTAATGACAGGGAGGGATCACATTGAGCTGGGGAAGACTGGATGAGTGATGATCATGAACCGGGGCTGAATGTTTGAGTAACACTCACAGCCCAGCCTCCCACCACTCACCAACCAATCACACACATCGGGCATTGTCAGTACACAATTTTTATTTGTAACTTGCCCTGAAATGGCATTTACTATAGTCAGCTTACCAATTAATCTTAATGTAATACTTGATTGATTGTCAACAGCACATAAATGTTATTATGATGTTATTTATGCTACGAGTATATACAGCATAATTGACTGTTTGTCTAAATTTAGTATTTTTTACTGAGATTTACTCATTGTGCAGGTGAGTCCTAGTATGAATTTCAGGTTTAAAAATGCTATTTGTGCTAGAGGTGAAGAGTGAATGCAGCATCTTGACTGGAAGAGCAAGACAGGATCGTCTTTGCATTGAATTGTCACATAGATAAAACATAGTTTTTCTCCTTCAGGAAGTGTTGAAGTGCTCTGTATAGTCGTATAGCCATCAAAGAAAGAGAGAGGCCTGTTTGCTGTAACTGTCAGAAAAAATATGTGTCACACTTGATTGACCTTCATATAGTGCCCAAAGTTTATGATTCATAAGGTATTATGCTGGTGTGATGAAATTCCTATTTGGACTAACACAAGAACAAAAACAGGCGCAAAACCAAAGCTTATTCACATTAAAGGCACCTTGAAGAAAGCGAGGCCTTTCCCCTGGGCTTACTACATATCTGATATATTATTCAAAAAATCATTAGGCTAAATTAAAAAGCTGTTTGAGGGTAACCATATCTTTTAATGAGACCAAGAAGGGAAGAGCAACATTAAAACAGAACTCTAGAACAGAAACACAATACAAGCAGAGCCAGCAGCCATCGATTATCAATCAGCCAGGTCACTAGCTTTCTCTCGCTGGACATTGCTGTAATGCTTCTATAAGGAGGAGAGAAATTTACTCGAAAGCTTTTCATTGCAGACTAACATTAAACCATTGTCAAGTAAAGAAGAGTTTGTCAATAAATATTTCCTGACAAGGAATTTCTGTAACAGTAGTATATAATAAATAAAACAGTATAATAAAATAATTAAATAATGGACTCAGTTGAGCAGAAGAATTATGCTGTTATAATCGCCAACCTTTCATACACATGTTTTGTGTTCTTTTCTTTGAAAGTGAATCATAAAATCTTTTATAGCATGCATTTGGCAGCATTGTGATTTACTTATGAAATCAAAATGTGATATTTGAGGCTCCCTGTGCACTGCTGCGATCTGTTCCACTTCCAAGCCCAGTAAACTAGAGCTGCAGATCAATTATTGCTTTGGAACTGGAATAAAAATGTAGGCTGGCTTGAGGTAATTCTGGCAAAGACTTCCACTGAAAGTACAGAGGTAGTGTGCAGTGTGTATAGCTATTTACACTAGAACACCTGATTTTCTTTAAGTGATTCTCTTATTTATTAATGTGGGGGAATGGGCAGTGAATTTGTAGTGAATGCCTGCCAGAACAATAGGTTGCATTGTATGGTGGTCAATTCTAGCAGAATCGCTTTAGGCTAATCGTATACATTATATATGTGTCACCAGTGTAAGCTGCAGTTCAATAACAGATGCAGCTAGCAGAGATGTGTCTATGCAGCTTGGGATATGCTATGCTTTCTCCTGGCAGTCCTGCCTACACCTGCAACTGACAGAGTAATGGGGAGACAGAGAGAGAGAGCCAGAGAGAGAGAGAGAGAAAGAGAGAGAGAGAGAGAGAGAGAGAGTTGTGGAGATCTTACATGGGCATTGTATGACACTCAGGTTAACTTAACCTTGGTTGGAGGTGAATAAGGGTTTATCATTTGAGAAAGTGGTGTGGTTGTCTCTCGTTTCTGGCTATCCTGTCCTGTCAGACATCTCTTATCTCATTTCTCTCTCTCTCTCTCTCTCTCTCTCTCTCTCTCTCTCTCTCTGGGGTTTCTATATCAGAGTGTGTATATGATAGGCACCCCAGGAAACTTAACCTTGTGTCTGTCAAATAGACATGAAGAACAGAGCAAAACCAACAAGCAAATTAAATACTTGTAAGGCAGATAGCTTACCAAAACTAATGGCTCTACTCAGTGAGACATATTCTTGACAGTCTACACACAAGTTGTCACTGTTTTTGCTCAAGAGCCTTATCATTTTGTCATCCCCAATGTTTAATTGTAGTATTGCATTTCAGGCAGCCAGCAGATGTAAAAAAAACATGACGATCTAATGTATTTAATAACTAATCTCACCTCCTCATGCATGTGGTGTTTGTAATATTTTGAATGAAATGAAATGAAGCAAATGGTAACAGAACATGGATTGATCTGAATGAAAGTCGCAAACGTGAACATGTTTAATATTTTTTTTATAAATCTATTAAACCTTCCTATGAAAGAGATTTTAACTGTCTATTATATGCTTGTCAGATGGAAAAGCTGTTTCAGTTGTGAGACAAGAGCCTTCAGCAGAAGTTAATTTAAGGCTGGTGTCGTCCCTCATTACTGCTCTGTTAGTCTTGTTTAAAGTCTCCCTCACAGGGCCACCATGGGCAGCGGGTGGAGGAACTAGCACTGAAAATAACCCCACAGTCTGTCTCTCAGCTGCCCACCTTTAGACCTTTTAGACCGGTGGTGCTCTGGTCACCTGGTCCTGCTTAGGAAGGAAAAGACACATGCTTCTGGAGCTGAACTCTGACCTCCAACCTGAGTGAGAACTCTCTGTCTGGGGTGCTATCAAACGGGACAGTCGGCGCTGTTCAATCAGATGTAATTACAGACCTCCGTCGTACTTCTGTCATCTGAAGATGGAGGCAGGGAGCAGAGCACTGAATTATGGAGAAGCTGCTTTTCACAAGAGACGTGACTCAAAGTCATCTTTCAGGTGCTGTACCTTTCTGCTTTGTATGCCTAACAGAGGCAGGCATGTTTTCATGAGTTTATTCAGTGCTCATAATGAACAAGTACATTTAGCAGCGTAATCAACATCTTCATCAAGGCAAATTAATGTCTCTCAAAAGCAATCATTGGCAGATGATCTAATAGCAGTGATTTCAGCTCCTGGAGAAGCAGGGTTAAAGTCCTTGTAAAACAAACACACACACACACACACATCTACCATCTGTATCTGCTCTGCGTCTTAACCACCATGGGGGGATCTTTTTTGGCTTCTTCAAGATGATCTGTTTGGTCTTTTTCAGTTGGAGAGATTGGGCGACTCGGCCCAATTAAACTCTGTTCTTGACACAGTTACCAAGGCGACAGGGAAAACACATCTCACCGGTCGTATTTCTATTCTCAAAATAGCAATATCAAGGAGCAGTTCGACAGGTGTATGATGGTGCGGTGTGACATGAAGAATTTAAGAGGAGCTGATGGATGGACCACACAGGCCGGTTGACTGGCTGCTGTGGGCGCATATACCAGGCGAGTCGGATGGGGATCAGGCCTGTTTAATCCCCTGGCCTGTGATTGTTAAGTGAACAAGACTGTCTATTTTTACCCTGCTCTACCTTCAGGAGTTAAATTAGAGAGGTAGCAGATCTTTGGTTTGTGTGAATTTCAAGCAGTACTGAGAGCTGAGTACTTTCAATTTCGGCAAACTGGTGTTACTAATGACGATGTATTACAGTTTTCCTATTGTTGTTCACATCAAAAGTTTAAAATGCATTTCTTCAGTCAAGGTGTATATTAATGCAAAATGTGTTCTTGATATCACATGACATCAGATGATATCAATATTGAGAACTTTATACAATAACGGATCAAATTGTTGTGGATGGTCCCACATGGACACCCTAAATATCACATTTCCCAAAACACTCCCACTTGCTTCTGTGGATAATCTCACTTGAATTGTATAGTTTTGTACCTAGAAAATGCTACTGTAATTATAAAAAATCCTCTTAGTTCATCACAGGACTCATATTTAAAGAATATTCATACAGAACACCCTTTCAACAGACTTCATAATATAGAGTGTGTAGAGTAATGGTCTATAAACCAACTACTGGGCATCAGTCAGAAGACTACGGGATCCCTTTTTAGTCTGCTTTCTTTTAAGGTTTTTCGGCTTAGTGAGTTTTTTTTTTTATTGTTACTGTTTTGCTCAGTGGGATCTACATAGACCTCCACTTGCAAATAAAATTGAATCGAGTTGAATTAAATGAAATTCTCAACACATTGTCAACATA
The DNA here is from genome assembly GCF_019097595.1 of Hemibagrus wyckioides. Taxonomy (NCBI): domain Eukaryota; kingdom Metazoa; phylum Chordata; class Actinopteri; order Siluriformes; family Bagridae; genus Hemibagrus; species Hemibagrus wyckioides. Next base: position 19,489,592 of record NC_080715.1, read on the forward strand.
CACAAAAGAATTCAGGTTCCTCCTCTTTCTAAATCTCAAATTAAACCCCTGTATCTTTGTCTTGCTGTTAACATATAGACCAACTCAGCTCCTATGAAAAATCACAAATGCTTCTATAGAAATGGTGACTATTGCTCTTAAACTTGTTCAGATAAAATCCAACAAATCTCCCTCATGTGAATAAATTGCTACACATGTTGGGACTGGAAGAGCTGAAAGGTCTGAGGCCATGTCTAAGTGATGAGAACACAATCCAGCCAACCAGTGACATCTCAGAGTCAGGGGGAGGCCAGGAGTGGCCGCTATCCTGGGAGCTCATTAATGATGCATGTAACACATAGCCCAGTGCTAAGCTAATTTTTCCTCAAGCTCCTCTGGCTGCACTTCACAGACAAACACACACACACACACACACATCTACCATCTGGAAAACAGTGATTTCAAACATCTAGTATGGAAACCTAGTGCCGAAAAGCACTTCAGCATTTGAGTGTGTGTGTGTGAGAGAGTGTGTGTATTTTTCCCAATGAGGCCATGAGACTAAAGCTAATGATTTACAAAGTGGTGAGATGCAGCACTGGTGCCAGCACTGCACTCCAGCTCTAGCAGTTTCTTTAGATGATCTTAATACAGCACAAGAGGAAGCAACCTTGGCTCTGTGTGATCCTTCTACCAAGCAACCATGTAAAAAAAAATCACAGCATAATGTTCATGGCATTAGCAATTTAGATGCTGTCAAACACTGGAAAGGAAACTTGGCCTTTAGTGCAGCTTCACTGAGTGTGTCAGCAATGCTGTTATTAGCCAAAAAGGTTAATTGAGATGTTATAAATAAAATAACTCGTGTGCTGAGAAATTATGGAGCAGGATAGCAACCGAAAACAGAATCTGTAAGCAAAAAGCACATTTTTATTTTTATTTATTCGACGGCTAAATATATTGGCTTCTGAAATTGCAGGAGATCTGTGACAAGGATAGACCTTGACAAGGATAGACGTGGTAGACTGTGTTTTTGACAGTAAAAATTATTGCTCTAATAATTTTAAATGGGTAAGATGAGAGGTTGTTAGTGTCTTGCGTGGAAGATGAAACAGATGGCTTGCACAGAGAGATCAACTGATAGCTAGCTCTTGCTCCGTTTCCCTCATCTGTCTTCTGCACCTGCACACCCACACCCCAGCTTTACTATACAGCTCACACGCATGTCTGAGTCACACTCTGAAAAACAGTGGCAATAATAAAAACTTCAATTGTTTTTTCATTACAAGTACAGGAAACGCTTTAGCTTCAGAGAGCCTCTCACGCACATTTTCTTTGTTTTGCAATGAGATATCAAAGGATTTCTGGTCTTATTTTTATTTGCCCTAAAGCATTAAGCAACTATCTTGGTATTAGACTGCAGAGGCGTAAACTCACACTTGTTTTGTAGGGTGTTGCTTTATAAAGTAAATGTGCATAAAAAGAGGAGAGGTTTAATCTGCAAGCCATCAGCTCTCAGTGAAGTGCTTTATTCGGCTCATCTCACAATGCAAATATTTGCGGAGTTGTGATCTTTGTAAAACGCACGTTAGCACCAAGGCACGCTGTCTAGCAAAAAAAAAAAGACAATGTTTTTTCCACACTTAATCAATTGTTCTCGTTCGATCAAAGCGCACACTGAAACTGAGGTAAAACATCAGAGCAGTGTTTTTCAAGTGTCACATTTCCACAGAACTGCACAAGCACTGGAGAATTACAAAGGCAAGTTTGCACTAAAGGTAGCATTAGTGAATGAGATCTACTTCTTTTGAAAGTCATTTTATGTAAGCATACATCTGAACTCAAACTACACACACGGATATAATATTTATTCCACACTGTAATAAACTTCCCCACCGTTAAAAATGGTATTGCAGAGAATGAATGTGTCAGTATGTTTTGTTAAGGCAGCATTCATCTTAACTAAGAATTAACCACAATCTATCTATCTATCTATCTATCTATCTATCTATCTATCTATCTATCTATCTATCTATCTATCTATCTATCTATCTATCTATCTATCTATCTATCTATCTATCTATCTATCTATCTATAACTATGTTTTCTTTAGCATGTATATTTTATGTTATAATGACACACAACATTACCAAGATGGTCTATATAGTTAAACTAATGTGAAATAAGTAAAAAAAAGAAAGAAAGAAAAAAAACAAAACAAAAAAAAAACAAATACACAGAGGTACAGGAGCAAATGGCAGTGGTCTGTGCTCCAGACCTCCATCACAGACCCCTTTCTCATTTTAAGCAAGTTGAAAGGATCAGGTAATTGAAAAAGAAGACAGTCCTGGCAGCTTGCTCTCTGCAGATGCTGATGAAAAGGACGGTACCAGAGGTATTAAAGCGTTACACTTTGGGGCTATTTCTTTATATTTCTTTCACTTGGGACATGGGTGTGTGGGGGAAAAATGGGTTTTTAATGACAACACCTGAAAAGTGTTTTCCATCCAGCCCATGCATCATTGTCAGCTATGAAGATTAAACCGTATTGTTTCCTTTTGGAGGGCTGACAGAGAGGTGGAGACGAGGGAGCCGGCCAAATGCAAAGCACAGCTCAAGATTAAATAATCCCCACAACAAAAAAAAAAATCAAAATAAGAAACAACACCATCCTCCCCCACCCCCTAAAAAATAAAATGAAACAAGTATTTCCCTTGCTGGAGCCAATCACAGGCCTATACCAGAGCTGATTTTCTGCAGAAAAAAGTTAGTTCCTGTTGTCACTTATGTTACAGCATCTATAAACAATCGTTGTCTCAACAGCAGCTCCTGTATTCTCTGTCATGAATGAGACAAAAAAACCTTTAAGCTAGTCATGTGACTGTGAAAACCAGAAAAGCCTGTCCTGAAGGCTCTCCTGTGTTCAGAAACCTACTGAGGGTAAAAAAGCTGACACCTGTGACTCCTTTCATATATTTTAAAATTCAATAATTCAGTGAATCAATATTTTGCTTTGTCATATAATAACATATACATTTTTTCTAAAAATCCAGTTTATTATTATTGTAAAATTAAGTGGAGCATCCCCAGTTCAGTTCTGTGTGAATGAACTGTTACCATAGATATGATGACCTACCAGACAGAACAGTGATGTTATAGATAAATAATAAACCTTCTGACCAATCAGAATCGAGAATTCAACAGTACTGTGGTATAAAGTACATATTTGCACATCTGGCCAGCGCTAGTATTTAGTACTACACAAAATATCATGTCATTTGGAGCGTATCAGGCATCACATCAGTGTTTGCTACTCAGACATTCTATTCTTTAATTCATATTGGGATTGTAAAATGCTTACTCATGTAAAAGATTAAAACTAATTATATTACACATCGTCTGTAGATCTTCCATCTTTTTGCTTTCTATCCCAAGGTACATCTTTTCTTCAGATCACACACCTGTCCATTATTAATAGTTTTATGATTTATAGGCAGAAGTTCCATAGCCTCAGAACAGTCAGATACACAATTATCCAAAGCCCACCCTATATGAATGCCATTTTTCCTGCTGATCTCTCTCTATAAGCGACAAGGCCATTTGTCTCCTTTTTCCCCGGTGTGAGCAGTAATAAGCCATCTGGTGCATCTAAACATGAAGGATTAAAATGATATACAGTATGAAAGCTTTCTATTCAATTGCTAATGTCCAAGATTTGGGATCCAGAGGCCAAAACTGTCATTTTTTTCAAAGAACCAGAGAGAGAAAAAGACACTGAGCGAGAGTGAGATGGAGGAGAGAGAGAAAGAAAGACTGAGACGGAAGAGAGAAAGGGGTAATTATAAGATTTCCTTGCTGAGATGTTCCATCTCTGGTCCGTGCTGCATACAACTGGGGAAACTCATTTACAGGCATAGAACAATGTCTACCAAATGTCTTATTGGCTAATCCCCCTCAGTCCTTTGTATTCATTGTTGACTGCTTGCATGAGCCTTGGGAGTGGGCAGACTCTGGGCCATGGTGGGTCAACATCAAGCCCATGTGCCATGAGCTACTTGGGTTCCCTGTGTAATTATTTCACTTTCTAGCACTAAATCGCAATGTGGGCTTCTGAGGGAGAGGGTATAAATAAATGGGGGCATTTGAAAGACCCAAAAGACAGAGAGAGAGTGAGAGCAGGACACACTAGAGTTTGATCTCTATCTAAGCTGTGGATAATGGTGGGGCTAAATTGGCTGACTGTGCTGTCTGACTGGCTATCATTGCAGTAAGCACAGTGATTATACCATCTCTTGCTGAGGGACAGTTAACTAGGCGTGGGCCACAAGCATGAATAATATTGCCAATGGAAGAGGATAAATGTACATATAGTATTTTGGCAAAATATATAGACAATAAACTTTGTATCAAAATAGCTTTAATTAATTGCCTTTTTTTGTAAAAGTGAAATGTATAACTACAGTTCAAACATTCAATAAAGTGCAATGAAAATTCAATTACAGATATTAAATAAGATTATATGGCTTAAATGGTGCCGGGTCAGGGTGTCCATTCTTTAGGAGGACACAGACCCACAGCTTTCCTTCACACATTGTACTGTAAATTACCTTTAGCTAAATTTTCAGTTACAGTGGAAACAGCCATGTGCTAACTGAATGACTGCTCTAATACCATACTGATTGAACAGAGGTGACAATGGTGTTTTGAAACCTGTCTAATGTAATTAATCTGCTTTGCTTCAGGCTCCACATGTACTAATCGAATGAGCCAAGCTTTGGAACTGAATCAAAGAGGCTCTCGGTATTCCCTAATAATTTTTAAAGAAAAACTACAGAGTGAACAAGTGCCTCCTGGTGGACCCAGATGTGAATGGTGTTAGTGTGGCAGCTCACTTTTCCTATTACATCACTAAATCAGCTGATATAAGCACCCCGTTTTTTTGACACTCATCCTGAAGCATAAACACTCTAATTTACCCAAATGTTTGGTGTATTTGATCACAAATTCAACATTATGTCATAATTTTTCCGTCTTTTGCAACAATTATAGAGTGTAGTGCCAGTCTATAATTTCAACCAGAAACACTGATGCGGGTAAATTATGTGAAATGATATTATTACATAATATATATTTTAATATGATAATAATAGTGGTGTCTTCAGTGTTTCCGATCAAATTTCTTATCTCTTTCGTCAATTGAATATTATTTAGTCTTGGATAATTCATATTAACTTACACTAAAAATAAAAAATGTATATTTTTTAAAGTTGCTCATTACTTGTATTTCTATATTAGGATATTATATTTTGATAGAGGACTTTGATGATTTTTTTTTTTGTTTGTTTCTCAGCTCCCACACCATAAGTAAAAAAAAAAAAAAAACACACAAAAATGTTATGCCCAGCTCCTTTCCTCTACAGTGAGATGTGTTTGTGTAAAGTGCGCTTGTCAGGGAGAATGGATAAGATGTGGGATGTGATTACCTTTATCACTGACCCTATAAAGCTGGTTAACTGCAGAACCCCTTGACCTCTCACCTGTCAATGTGCATGCTAAATCAGAGTTTGTCACAGGCATAATGAACGCACACAAGGAAGGGAAAAAGCTAAATTTGTTAGAAGGAAAATAATGAATTCTGGAAGTTTCCATTTTTTACATTTTCATTGAGATCAAAGCCTTGTTTCAGCTCTAATTAACAAAACTAATGCAGATTCCAGGCCTTCTGGCACTGGATAAGGCCTTGGAGGAATAGAGCTGGAAATTTTCTGGAGATTTAAATAATTAATATGACACCTTGAGCTCCACAAAGACAGAAGAGTCCCGTGTTCAAGTTTAGAACAATGTCATTGCCAAGTGTAATGCCATTTGTTCTGATGAAAATGAGCTGGGTGGACTGCCGCAAGTTCATTGTCTGCCATTCTGGAGGATCAGCGAAATGTTGAGACCTTTGTTATGTTAAGAAGGGCTTTTCAGGGGAACTTTGTAAACCAGCCTCGGGTCCATCCCTGGACGGGGGAGCTAGGAAAAGCTGGGCTACTTAGGGAGTTTGCGCTTGGTCATTTTATGGTTTCTAATCTCCTTAATCCCCGTTAGAAGGGGGCTTGTGAGAGACAAATCTGCTCCCCAAGGTCCTTAGGATTCAAATGCTGTGCTTGAGAAACTGTGTCATTTGATAACAACAATGGCAGAGAATAGAGAGAAAGAAGTCAAAGCTGCTCAATAACCTCTCATTTTTCACGTTTGTAATCATTATTTTGGCCATTGATATATTTTTTAATCTACGTTTCATAACAAGCCATAAGTTTGAGAAAATATAGGTGAGATTACCTGATCTGTGCACAGACCCATACATATGGTCTGCCCTTTATGCTAATGGCCCTTATGTTCATCTGTGGCCAGTTGAGCCTTGAAACACTTTCTCCCAGTGCAGACGGCATGGGTGCTAAGACTGGGCCTAATCCACCCGCTTCCATTGAAGTGAATGCACCTCCAGTCACAATCTTCAGTGAGCTCACTTTATTATCACTCAATTAATACTGAATATGAAAAAGCAGACCAGACGTGTCTGAAACCTTGAGTTTACCGTCCAAAGACCAAAGCCAACAGGGAATAAGAGGTCACTCTAAAACAGGCAAATAAAGAATGATCTGGGTTAAATGAGATTTTAATTGTCTCATTTCTCAAGTGCAATATAAAAATTTTGGCTTTTAAAGCACAAGCCAGTGTATTGCACAATTTATAGAAAAGCTAAAAAACATTTAGCAAAACATAAAAAGTGGGCCTGTTTCCTTTATAAGATGTGTTGAAAATACAGGATCATTTAAACTAATGGTGAGTGTCTCTATCCTCTTCACTTGAGAGACTAGGACACGTAGAGGTTAGCTAGGGAAGAAGCATATCTGTTTGAAGCACAGCCTGTAAGACAAACTAAACTTCAGAACCCCTTTCTTTACTTAGAGATGAGGATGTGAGGATGTCCAAAATGAAACATTAACGAACAGATCCAGCAGCAGTAAATATGTTTACTGGCACATGATAAACGCCTTTGCGAAAATCTTCATTTCCACATGATGCAATGGGGGATTCATGGGATTGGGGAAAAGTTGGTGAGATGTCTTCCTTCACTCTTGTCTGATGTGCATATAGCATCCAGCAAACAAATATGACGGTTAAAAACAACAAGCAGCAATACAGGGTAGCTAGATAGTGGGTTGATGTTCCTGAGATACAGTGGTAAATATCTGCCATTCACAGGAAAGATTAAAACAGACAGAGACACAACAGCAGGCAGAACTAAATAAAATATAAAAGTGACAGATATTGTTAATCTCTGCTTACCATATAAAGAATATGTGTTATGCTAAGTACCATCAATTAATGGTTTACCCAGTTAACCTTACAGTAGTTGGAATGGGCCAGTAATAATAAACCATTTCAGAAGAAAGCTTAGACCTAATGCAATTTTCAATAGACCATAGAAACAATCAAACAACTATAAAAGTAAAGACTATGAAAATTAATAGACTATGAACACATGTCTATGTTTCAGGAGCTCAACCTTTGCCGCAGTTGAGAGTGATCTTTGTTTTGACAGCTACTTTCTTCGGTAAAATGCTTAGGGCATAAAACTATCATCTTTTTGCATGCCTGATGTCACTTTTCAGGAGCTAAAGGTAATTTTGGAAGATGTTTTGACTCACTTTGAGAAGAACGAGGAATGAAAAGAACAACCTTGAAGTATATAATTACATAATTTCACAGAATGGTTAAGCGCAACAAAAAACAAGATACTGTAAAGATCTGATGAAAAACTAAACAAATAAATATAAGATGATGAAGCAATAAATGAACAAATGGGTTTGCTTTGAAAACAAACAAATCCACTTCATTCCTCCTGTGGTCTCCCCCTTTCTCCAGTCTGTCAGGCCTGTGTGTCCTCCAGGGTGAGGCTGTAATCATGGCTGTGCCTGTAAGCTCCCAGCACATTCTCATTCAGGCCCCTGCAGCAGGGGGTCAGGCCCAGTGATCCTCTGGGCGATGAATTTATTCACTTAATCTGGGGTACACCTGTAGGTCACGCCAGGGGAATGCTAATCACTCTGAAGGGAGGGCTGTCCTGCCCTAATCGTGGTGATCTGCATCTGAGACCCATTCCCCAGGGTCTGGAGGAGGCTGGGGGGACCTGCCAGTGACAATGCTGTCAACAGGGAGGCCAGGTAACTGGTGGCTGCTGTCGCGTGTCTTTGGTGTCTAATGGGAGATAAGGTCCAGCCATTTCTTGATCGTTTTAGCACCAGAGAGTGCTCAGATCTCAGACAGAATAATTTGTTCCCAATTTTCATGGTCAGATGTTTGGGGGACGGCTTGTTGGAGCAGGTGGCTCTCAGACCCGTTGCCAGATGCAGATCTGCCTGGCTGGGGGACTCGTTCTCTGTCTTCAGCACTAGTGCCGCTGCTGTTGCATCCTCTGCTGCTTTTTAAAACAGGCTCCTTCCAACACATCTCTCTCTCTTTTCTCTAAAATAGGAATTCAAATTACCACTGTTTAGGACTTTGGCAACCATCCTGAGATCTCTTACTGCTAAATATGCATGAGATTCTCGTCATAGAGACTAAGAAAATTCTCCTGCTTTTTTATTTACAAAAAATTCATATTACACAGATTCTTTATAATGCATAATCTGGATAATCTATTTAGAAATGAACTCTCGGATGGTTTGATGATTAACAGGGAAAATTTTATCCTGTCACAATTTTATCTTGAGGTATGTCCATGACACTCCATAAAAGAATAAATAATCATCGCAGCCCGAGTCCATGCTATCACAGTATTTCAATTCCTGAGTTTTTGAAAAAAAAAAATCTAAAGAGTACTATATATTTTGATTAGACCTTCGATCTCAGACAGGCACAAATGGTTTTAGCACAGCCCATATGACAGCAAGCCCATAAAACCTCAACAAGGTGCCTAATAACTTGAGAACCCCCCCCCAAAAAATGACTACAGTATATGGCAGAAGAACAAACATTCTCTCTTGAGCCTGAGGTCCCACGTTTCATCTGTCAAGCATGTTTTAATAATTAATCTGTTTAATATACACTCAGCATCTGCTGGAGACAACTTGGAGCCTTTCACTCAAATTGACTCCCACAGAGGCCACAATGCTTTAAAGTGTTCAGGTTGAATTCCACAAACCAGGTTCCATTTCCTGATATGTTTTTCACTAGCCCGATGAATCTCTACTCTGAAAGACACAAATATGAAATTTTCCCCAGTGTGCATTGTGAGAACCAAATGGAGCTAGTGTAAATTAAATACGTTTCTTTCCCTGCAGCACAGAAATGATGTGAGATTAAGCCCATGAATATATACATGGGCCAGTGGTGACCTGTCTGGAGATGGCTGATTTCCCAGTGGGCCTGCTTGACATGGTGGGGCTTAGGGCCTGACGGAGGTGAGGAAATCCTACTGCAGGTCCAAATTGAACTTAATCTCATCCCTCATTGTGCTACAGATGACATGAAATTGCACAATAACCTTAATCGACAAGGAGCCACACTTCTTTGGCAGCACTTTTCCATGAATAACAGGGGCTTTTCCAGTCTCGCATCTAGGAGCAGCATGATTAGAACTGTAATTTTTCTCTCTGGAAACCTTTAATAATGTCTTCTTGAACAATCAGTGGGTTAATGTGGTCAGGCTCAGACCAATCATAAACCAATAAGGCTCATCCGGTTGTTGGTCCCAGGCTAATCCACGCAGATCCATTTCCAGCAGTCATGAGCGGAGGCAGCCTTTCACTGGAGCGCGTCTCCACCGTCAGGAGGAAAGATTCAATCAGTCCCCCGGGGTTGATTACAGCCCTCTCCATGTTTGGGCTCCCCGCTAACAGGTGCTTCTTATTACACTGATAGGAAGCCGTCACTGAAGTGGTCATTAGCCATGTGACTGACACAGGCCTCGCTGAGCTGGCAGGGCTGGAGAACCTCTGTGATTGGATGCCCACAGGCGTCCGTCATGGACATCAGTTTCACTGTGTGTCCTGCCTCTCAAAAGCATGGCCAGAATCAAACCAGCCCCGCTCACCAAAAGAAGCTATTTTCATCACAAGAAAAGAATCTCTGCTGGGCTAAGCTAGTTTATCTTGGAAAATATTAATGTACATACTATATCGCATTAAGCTTACTGTGAATTATGAAGAAAATGTATCTTTAAAAAAACGACTGTGGAACTAGAAATAAAGCTTTTTTTAGACTAAAAAACAAAACAAAAAGCGTTTTCAGTGAGCATGACTGTCTATATACTTTGCTTTACGTAAAATACCCTTATCTTCCTCACTCTGGTCTTCTTTTCAGAGATCAAAATATTCACTTTGGAAGTCATTTTCACCACACACAAGAATAAACACATTTAGATCTCTCTGCTGGTATCCGGGAGTTTAAAAGTTCATATTGAGTGTGTTATGTAAGAAAACAATGTTGTTAAAATGCCCAGCGAACAATATCTGGGGCGTGACAGTCTCAAAGCATTGCTGATATTCTTGGAATCTAGGCACAATTACGCTAGCTGTTCTTCAGCCGAGTGTGTAGAGGGAATGTTGTCATTATGGGTGGTAATTATGGGTTCACTTACCGCTGTGCATCTTTTTGGGAAAGCAATAAGTCTATTGTTACCAACAATGAGCTGGCCGCTACAAGGTTGTCAAGTCTAAAAAATAATTAGCCATCAAAATGAGGCTCTTTTTTAATTCATGTCATGAAACTCTAGAGTTAATATTCTCGCATCATGAATTTTCATTGCATCATTACATGGGCACATGTAGACGAAGGCAAACAGATGAACATGGCTATACAGCTCACGTCGTCATCTGCATGCGGTGTGCCACAGCGCCATAAACCTTAATGCCACTGAACACTCAGCTGGAGCTCAATTTCCTGTTTAGCTAGGCATTTTGAAAGGCATGTTGTTTTCACGATGAACATGCTTGTAACTTTACATCACAGAATATCTGTGGCTGGAGTAGGATGTTATTTTTCAGTTTTCCTTTGCTGGTTTTCCTGCGCAGTTTTCTCTCTAAGGCTATGGCAGATAAACTTCAGACGCAATGTTGCTAGAAGTTCTACTCAAGTCCTGATAAAAAAAAATAAACAATCTAATACTAAAGTCTGGTAAGCATAAACAGAGGAAGAAAAAAAACAACAACCTAAATCCACAAACCATAGCTTATAGGCAATACTGAATAACACTGCATGGCCCCTACAGCTTATTATACACACACTTGCATTTCATTGCCATTTCATGGTGCATTTGTAGCAATTTACCACAAACTTTATTGTGCAAGAGTAAGAAACTGGCATTGGAGTTAATACTTTATAGCCTTTATTCGTCAACCAGCCAGGTCCTCACCTCTGTTGACCTTAGCATTCTTTGCAGCAAAGTGTTTGATATTAAAGCAGATTGCTTTCATACCTACCTAAGTAATATCATATGCTTCACATAAGAGTATGCTCTGGCTAGCTGAATTAAAGTGTACAGCAACTCCTGACTTAACACGGCATGCATGCCTGTGGGACACACACATACACTACTCACTCCCGCTGTCTTTCCCAACACTAGTGGCAAAACAAAGAGCTGTGTTTGGACTAGGAATTTGGAGAAAGTACTATTTGCAAAATGTACAATTCTGCCTGGCTTTGAAGTGCATATTATTATATTTCATACTTAAATAAGAGGGTGAAGAAGAATTTAAAATATGATGAAATTAAAATATGCTTGGTAGTTCTATCCTACTCCATTCAGGAGGGGCTCTGTGTGAACATTTCCCACAGTCAGAGCCATACTGCTAGTTTTATCACTCTGTTAAAGGGTTTTAAAGGGGCAGTGAACATGCTCAATTACCTAGGGCTCCTGTGGGCATAGTGGGGAGGGCATACATCAGCTGGGCCTGATTTATTTCACTATCCCAGTGAAACCCCAGTGAAATTAACAGCACCCCTCTGCCCACACTCCTGGGTCACTGACTAATGCTACTTATGATTTGGTTGTGTGCCCTTAAATTTAAATTATTTTAGTATTAATTGATTTTGTTTTTTTGTAGTGAGATGCCTCAATCATTATTAATCAGTTACATTCAGCATAGTGTCCATACGTAAATATTTATACATTCAAATCGACTTAATACTATATTACGTTTTATTGCTATTTACACAGTAGTGTTTAGTTTAAAGTTGATTTGAATCCTTGTTGTATTTTCCTTCCTGTCCTTCCTGATCTGTGCTACTTCAGATTGGTGTGACAAAAAAAGTATAACAAGTCTGCCTGCCTACACCCACAATAGGAGAGATATAACAACTAAAAATAATGATTGCTGCCTCAGTTTAAACCATGCTGGAAAAAACTTATTAATGCATAGAGAATTACACAAAATGTACAAAGCTCTGTGTCACAAAATGCTCTAAAAATAATATCCAGACGTTGCGCTGGGCCTATAAAATCAGAAAGACAATCCCCCACATACAGGAGCTCTGTTCCTTCATATTAGTCCGGCAGTCGTACACAGGAACACACTACCGCACAAACTGTTGTACACACACACACACACACATCCTCGTGACAGAGAACACATTTTCCCAGTATGGTTTTACCTCACTAGGCCTCTGCAGCTCTGAGCCCGACCTCCTTTGGTCACAATGCTCTGGTGTCTGCTGTCATCTTCTGCATCTCTTATGGCGTATTTATTGATTCTTATTAATAGACTCTTGACTTAAAGTGTGACCCCATTAGATCGTTCTATCTAGAGCCAGTCATGAGACCTGGTCTGGTTCCCAGGAGATATGCCAGGACCCGTCAGTGCTAATCAGTAGAGCCTACGGTAAGGGAAGGAGGGGGAGATCATGGAGGCTTCACTGAGCACCGAGTCCCATTCTGAGGACGGGGGAAGATTTTTTTTTTTTTTTTTGCTTGGCTTCACGACAATTATGAAATGCAACGTAGCCAGCTTTCAAACGTCTGATCTCTTAATGCTTGAAAAAGGCACTGGCTTGTCAGTCTATTATTTTGGACCGAAGACATGCAGAAAAGGTTACAGGGTGATTTATGTTCTGTCGCTAGATCTAATTTACTCAATCGATTATGTCCAAAAAGTGCCTAAGCTTTATGAAAGAATGTATTGAGAGAACTGGTCACTAATATCAGCGGTAACTGAAAACATACCAACGAAAACACACCCATGCAAAAATACAATGGACCTCTCTTTTCCCTTCCATTCCTCTTGTCCTCTTGTGTGTTTGTGTGTGTGAGAAAGAGAGATGCAAACACTGCTGCGCTATAAGTAGTAAGTAGTAATGTTTCTTATGTTTGTTGTTATGTACAGTCGTAATGCCTCGCATGCTTTTCTGTGATTTCTCCATCAGTTAGAATAAACATAGCACAGCATTAGTTCTCATCTGTCACTCAATTCTACACGCCTGTTTTACTACTGGGGGTTGCTTATTAGTCTTGTTTCCAGAGACAGCCTGCGGTCTGTAATGTAGATGCATGTCCACTCACACACACACAATGTCACAGAGGTACACACTTCCTGTTCTATATAAACAAGCTGAAAACTAATGATATTAGCAAAGAAATCCACACAAAAGCTATGTATCCATGCATATTTTCCAATTTCACCCAGACCCTCTGAAGATAGGAGCTGTAAACAGCTATCGTTCCACTTTAACATCATTAAGCCTGGTAAAAACTCTGTTTTCTGTGTCTGTGTGGAAGAGGGTGTGTTGTAAACTGACCTGTAATGTGGTTGCTTAGCGAGGTTGACTGCCTTTGTAACATCTCCCCAGTGAACATGTCACATCAAACACACTCATTATCTCCTTCTGTCATTTGAATTCAGTGTGGGTATTTTAAAACTCGGTACACTCCACTGAATGTGAATTTCCCCCTGCTTGTTCCTCTTCAAAACTTGATTTGAATAACATATGCTTCATCTTGACAAGGACAAAAAGAAAGCAGCTCCTCCACACTAATGAACGCTTACATAATTGGTAAGGTCACCTCAAGCACTTTAAAATGATGAATCATTTTTAAAGTGATTTGAAGATGCTAACACTGTTTACTAACCCTAAACAATTGGAAGCGGATTTTAGCACCGTGTAAGATACTACACCAGTGTATAATGAAACCATTTAGTCCTGTAGGCTTTTTGGTTGGTGAACACTGGGTGTGATCCAGGAATACACCCTGATTAGGACACTCTGATTCACCTTTACAAAAATGAAAAAGGTGATTTACCCTAGCCAGTCCACCCACAGAAATGTTTTGGAAGATGGGAAGAAACCTGAGAACCCAGAAGAATTCCATAGAAAACATGCATTAAAATTTCATAAAGACAGTCATCTGATTTCAGGATTGAGAAATCCTGAAGCTGAGAGGTGGTAATGCCACCCACTATGACACCCTGGGTCTAACATTCTGTAATTCCAGTGTACCATGGAGAACAGTCAATACAGACAATATTCTGTAGGTTCTCAGACCATTTCTGTGGTAATGGTTCCGAGAGCGGGCCATAATTCATTTCTGACTGGCGGTTGGAAGATTGGTCTAACCTTTGACTGAAATCCAGGTGCTTGTGCTCGAAAGCTGCGGATATGCATGTAAGGTTCTAGACAGCCATCACATAATACACTGTTCCTACAAGAGCTCTTGCTCTTAGACCTGCAGAAGTAGGGAAGCATTTCAACTTTGCGTTCTCCCTTTACCAATGCATTCTCTCTGTCGGGGGGAGCATGATGTGTTCTCCTCCCCTAGCTCTCTGAAAGGATAGAAATGTTGGTGGTGAAGGTGATAACCCTTTTGTTTTGTCTGTAATCCATCACACAGGCTGTCAAGCTCAACAGCCACGGCATGCTCCTGAGCAGCCCTTAATCTGACAGCTCCATGCATCAGAAAGCAAAGAGTGGAATTAGATCAAAGTGGCAGGAGGCAGTGGCGGATTGATGCGCTTTGCCATCTTGTTTGTATCTTCATACTGGCTGTGACGTGCGGTGCCGCTGCACCTTTAAAAGTGCGGTGGCTATGGGGAGCCCTGCTTCTGGGACTCCCCCTGACTGACATTAATACATGTAACCTTTGTAAAGGTAGAGGCTGAGTGACACACCAGATTACAGTACAGAATATTTAACTGCGTGTTTATGTGTTTGTGGACTGGGTGCAGGGAGGAGACAGCTGCTCCCTGTGTGTTCATCATGGCTGATTCCTAAGAAGGCATTGAGACCATAGCGGTTGTTAGGGGCAGGTAAACTCAGGCCTGTAGCGTTATAAAAGTATTTGTGTGGGGGGAATTTATATTCAGAAAAAACAGGAACAATCCCCCTAACTAGGCCATGTGACCAGTGCCATGCACAGCCAGAGGTAAGTGTCTAGTGCTACATGTAAAATCTCGAAGCATTCTGCTTTGCATTAACTGGTAGCAGAAGTTGAGGAATTTACTTGAAAACTAGTCTTGAAAGGCTGTAAATCTCTAAACAGATTTATGTTAATATTACCCTAAAATTATGTTAACAGTTTCCTAATTTAGTTATATTGCCATGTGTTTAAAGACCATATCAAGTAATATGTCATATCAAGTTATGGTGGAGTAACTACATAATATTAATGATGCCACACATACTTTCTTTCTCAGCCTAACCTCTCGACAATCCATATGTGCTGTATGACTGGTTAAAAATATTCAGGAAATATTAATCTTAATCACAAGTTTTGCCATGTGTGGTTTAGCATAACCTTCTCATTAGCGTGTGTGGATGGCGGCTACCTGCCTTCTCTCAGACACAATGTTCCCAGCTCACTTGCAAAGTGAAACACAGGAGCTAAATTCATAATAAAGCGCAAACCTGTTATTTCAATTGACCTTCGCCACGTCAAGCTGTCAATGATCTCAACCGAGGACTCAAAGTTTCACTCGCTGAGGCAGACTTCATGATAATGGGCATTTGTTTTAGAATATGGCCTTTAGGAAATGGTAGCCGTATTTGGCGAAAACGCAAATGATGTGACAGGGCATTTAGCCCAAGTGCATTTAAAAATAGTAATAGCAAGACAGCCGCGAGCATTTATGGAAATGACCAAATGCTGATGCACCCAGTTATGCTGCAATTCCCCCCTATTCAAAACCACAGCAACGACTGATGGTCCACCTTGTTTAGTTTGCATGCCATTTGACCTTTAATTGCAATGAATGTTGTTCAAGCTGTCAGATACTTTGACATGACTGCACATTTATCCTATGAAAAAATGAAGCAAAAACTGGTCAAATGAGGCATAATCTCTAAACCATACCCAACAGGCATAAACAGACAAGAAACACAAAAGGGAACAAAATGCTTGAGTTTTTATTCTTACAAGAATACATCTCTTCATCCTGTCAGAATGCACTTGGTAATGTTGATGCACTATGGTATTGTGGTAACTCCTGCAGATATTTAATTATGTTTATGTCTTATGTTCATGAGATTCCTTATGAGACATATGATTGATTTAGCCATCTGCTGATGCTGCAGCCTTGCATTACTCTAGATCCAGTAGCAAGCATGGATTATTGGGCTTGAGTTGCTTTCCACCACGGATTTAAAGCAATGCAATAAATGCAATTTTTGCTTATTAGGGCATATGAAGAGCAGAAGGTATGTAAGATGTGAATTCACATAGGATTGTCTATTTAATGAAAACTTGCATTACAGTGATTTTGGTGATTTTGAATAGTTTTATTTTAGTTGGATGTCAACCAACTAGTGTCTATAATTAATTAATGACAATAAAGGTTCTTACTTCTTCATAAGTAAGCAATGAAATGCAGATTTACAGAGTTTACTGAGTTTATAAGCTCTCATGTGCAGTAGGAGAGAAAGAATGTGTGTGTGTGTGTGTGTGTGTGAGAGAGAGAGAAAGAGAGAGAGAGATAGAGAGTAAGTGGACATGCATGTAGTGAAGAACACTGAGCCACATGCTCCCTGCTTCCCTGTAAGGGCAGAGTTGTTTGTGTTGGCTTTTACAGGATTGAAGCATTTCATTAGCTCTTGTTAACAGTGTGCTAATGCCCCAGTGTGTTTTAAAAGCATGCCCTCTCTCCACTTGGTAAAAACATCTACCTCAGGAGAACTTTCCTTGGAGCCTGAGCCGGTGTCAATAAATAAACCATAAAGCAAAGTGGATGGGGGAAACCAGAGTTGGAAATGTAAAGCCCTGCTCCCAACACTGTTAATGCACAACAGCTTTCCTGCCTCATTTACCCCCCCCCATCACTGCACAAGTCCATGAGCATCCAAAGATCACTGCACATTCAGAATTCAACTTAAAGTCGGATGGTGTTACCACAAGAGGTTTATACCTATCTGCTGCAGAATGTTGACTGGCTCTCCAGTCCTTCCTGCTTTCTTGCCTCTGCGATCCACTCCCACATGAATTTATCTTGATCCTGTTAAGAGGACATAAGTGGAGGAGAAATAAGATAGACAGCCACAAAGAGCAAGTGTCAGAGTTAAAGGAAAATAGACATTATGCTTGCCAGCAGTACCGTGGCATGGAGGGACTCGTGGTGTTGGAGCCTTTATGAAATTTAGATGATGCATCAGAAGGCCACAAGAGTTTCTTTGATTGTAGAACTGTGGCTGAAATATACATCAGTCACGTCCTAGTCTTAGAGGTTTGAGAGGCAAGGGGACACACACACACACACACAGCCTGTTTTCACCCCATGTGTTTGGAGACAGGAGGATAGAGCTCCTCAGTGTCAGTCCCAATTTCTGTGATCTAAATGTATAAGAATTGATGGTGCCTTCCACCAAATGCTGTTATGGAGAACCTGGTTTGTTTATTTAATGAAGACCATGTCAGTGTGAATCTGCGTCTTTGCGCTTGAAACAGTGGCAGGTGTTGGTGGCAGATTTTCCTGAGACAGGGGCACTGAATTAACAAATTCAATTTACATAATACTTGTGAAGGGAGGACTGGCCTCTCTCTGGCTAAGTGTTCCTGCTGGTGTGTGTGTGTGTGTGTATTCTTACTGCATCCAGATGTCCAGACACTAAGCACTAACCCTATAGACTGAGAAGAGTATTAAGCCATAGGGCCTCCTATTCCCTTTAGAGAACAGTAAGCAATAGCAACAGATCCTTAAAACCTGGGAAGAAGATGCAGTTATAGTTTGTTGTTTGCTTTTCATTTACTGTATATAGTTTAGAATTGTTTTGCAATGAGATCACATATCAGATGGTGAAATTAATAGACAGCACACACACTGCTGTGCCCTCATCTGCAGACCTGGCAGCTCCCAAACCCTACTGTGTACATTTCAAATTATTCAATTGGACGAATGAACATATGCTCACCCCTATAATATAAAGTTAAATTATGCATGTCCTAATTTGATTCTGCCTTGTCTGTTGAGTTCGAGCAAAATGCAATATGAAACAGACTTTTAATTTGCCGTCTTTCCTTCGTTTGTCCTGGCCAATTTGGATGAGTCATCTGCTCTAGTCAGAGGTTCCAGGTGATGCAGGGGAGCTTTTCCACATGTCACATGGCACCAAGACTACAAAATAACCCATGCTTTTCCTCATGACTCATTTGTCTTCATACTGTCTGAGCGAATGGTCAGTACTCACTGGATAAATCAATTTGTGGTCACGGTTAACTTCAGTAAAAGCTGCTTTATAAATCCATTAGACATTTAAGTGATAACATTCATAAGCATTTGAAACACTGTGGAATTCATAACAGTCTGAGTTATGTACTGCATGTCTAATGTATGAGCAGGAATTTCCATTGCAACCATATATGCTGTATTAGTGAAGTGTTGCCAGATTTTTGTCCATAACAATTACTATGCCACACACCCAGTTGCCACATTGTGAAGCACGCTTGTGATGTTTACTACTAAATATTGATAGACATCTGGTGTTTCATTCACCCCCAATCAAAACCACGCCACCCAGTGAAGGCAGTCCAGCCCTCCTCTCTCTCTCTCTCTCTCTGTCTCTCTCTCTCTCTCTTTCTCTGTGTCTCTCTCTTTCCCCCTCTCTCTATCCCTCTCCACAGCATACACTCATTTTCCAGGAAAATAAATGCCTCTAAGGCATGGTAGTTTGGCAAGCCAATGGACGCATATTTGCCAAACTGCTTGCCCAAGAAATGTGTAAATGTAGAATTTGCTAATGCAGAAGTGTTCAGAAGATGCTGGACATTGAATTCCTCCTTAAACAGCATAATAAACCCATTGTTTGTACTTTGGAGGGAATTAGCTTGCACTCAGCACCTCCTATTTTTTAGAAGAAGGAACATATGGAAAGACTGGCAAGACCAGAGGCAAGAGATGATGTCACATAAATCTGAGGAAAATTAATGGAGCCATTATTTTCATAATTTTACAATAAAAGTAATGGAGAAATGACAAAATCATAAAAAAATAAAATTAAAGAGATGTATTTCAAGTATGTGTAAAAATATGAAAGTATAAGATTAAGAAAAAAAAGCAATAAAGAAAATTTCCCCCACTGTATTTTCTGTTCAAAATGAGCAAGTTTCTGATACTTCACTGGGTCAAATAAAAGACCCTTTGATCAATGGAGAAAGAGGCACTTCTCTGGATTATTAACAGCTGAACCTGAAAGTGGAAGATTGAATTTGTTGGGCATGATTGATAAGAAAGAATATAAAACAAAGTTATTTTGTCTTAATTACTCATAGCTGGGAGGCACCCTGCCTTCTCTTCACTTCTTGGCTGTCACATTTAGCGGCGGCTCATGCAGCAAGTCCATGTGTGAGTCATTTTGTGTATACTTTTGGATGTGTTTGTGTGTGTGTGTGTGTGTGTGTGTGTGTGAGAGAGAGAGAGAGAGAGAGAGAGAGTAAGAAGGAAACAAGCTTTCTTGCTGGATGGTAATCAAAGTGACAAAGAATACAATAACCCACACTTTTGAAATGTAGAGGGTCTTTACATTAGGAAAAAAACAGCAGCAAAACAGCGACCCTGAACATGTCTCTAATCGTTTCAAATGAAGTAATGAAGGAGATGTTGGCGAAGCCTGATCTCCTCTCCTGTTCCACAAGGTGCAGCACTTGTTTGTGTGAATGTCTGGCAATTAAAAATAATTGGGAAGCAGGTTTGCCTCTAAATCTTCCAAGAGTGCCAGTTATGATCTAATGAAGCTTCATTAGCCATGCTGAAAGCTGAGAGCTCTGTATGACAACGGCAATTAGACAGGATCATAGACAAAATCATTAAAAAATGCCCCGACTAAGATTAGCTTTTCACTTAATGACCAATTCATTAGCTAATTGATTTCTTATTAGTTACAGGCAGAAAAGCCTGCTTGGATTTCTGCACGGCTAATTAACAGCATTTACACCATTAGTCAATTGCCTAATTCTCAGGAAAACAACTTTTGAATAGAATATGGCTCTAGTGCTTCAGGCCACTCACGTTTCTTTATGTTTTTTTTCTCTCTCTCCACTATCGCAGGGCTATTTTTGTGTGTGCGATATCTAATGTGGCCAATATTTTGTGATTATGCATGCCAGCCTTGTGAAAGATATTGCATACACGGGAGAGATTAAGGCCTTGTTTAGTGAGAGCCCTATTGTTTAGGTGCTCTGTGGAAGATTTGTTACGTTTTACATTTCATATGACAGCACCCCCTGCTCGCTTCAAATTCATGCTCACCTCAGGTATATCAAAGAAATGGAGATAGAATCAATTGTCGTTTATACTCACCAAAATGTATCTTTTTTTATCTGAGTCTTTATCCTCAATTGTCTCTTCGTATCAGCCTTCAGTACTTCTCAGAAAAAAATAGGCCTGATATACGATCCTGTAGATATTCAGGAAGCAAATTATTGATGATTTCTTTTTGACTGTTAATAAAATTAAACTAAGAAAAACACTGATTTTATACTTCACTTTATGAACTAATAAAAAATCACACAAAATAAGACCATGGTCTGAAATCAAAGCAATTTGTCTGAACATGTGCAATATAGTGACAATAAAGAAATCAATTCATCTTTGCTGCTTCTGTATTTTTTGTTGTTGTTATTTTCACACACTGTCTTAAATGAAGCCATGTCTTGTGACACATCGAGCGCTGCTTCAGACACACAAATGCATGTGCAATGACAGGTGGTCTGATTGGAAGGCAGTACATAATATCCTTTAAGGCTTAACATGATTGTGTGGTCCATCTCTTGTTTGGGGCCTTCTGGCAGTCAGTGGCCATGTACAGGTCTCAGTGGGGCTTTGCCTGGAACTAAAGGAGACGTGTAAGAGATGAGAGCCAGCTTTTTGGATTTTCAGAGTCTGAACTCAACAACAGGCAATGCCTGGGGGTGCTTCCTGATTGTTTTTATTGTTGCAACCAGGTACACACACTCACATTCAGGCACACTCACATTCAGGCACACACACACATATTGCTATGTTATTAAAGTGTTGTTTTTCCTACATTTTAAAAAAATATTGAATTATATGATAATGCAAATTCTTTAGTCAAGCAGAGATCTAAAAATAAAGGCTGCAGATATCCACACATCCATGCATATAGTTTTGTTCATGTGAACTTAACCCTAATCTATAGCACTCTACCTCAGGGGTCAGTGAGGCTTCTACCCTGTGTCCACTACTGGTTCTAGCAGCGGGTGAATGGCTAAGCCCAGGGGGACAGGGGAACACAGCATGACAGATGGGGTGACTGGTGAGCTCGTCTACAGATGGTGGTCTCTTCAGTCCCCCCACCATTCAACTTGCAGGCCTCAGGGAGAGAGAAAGAGAGAGAGAGAGAGAGAGAGAGATAGAGAGAGATAGAGAGAGAGAGAGAGAGAGAGAGAGAGAGAGAGGGAGTCAGGGAGTGAGGGAGGGGAAGAGATGAGCTCCTCGCCCTCACCTCAGCAGTGTTAGCCATCTCCAGTGGCTCTTAATCAGGCCTGCCACTCTGCATCCCTGCACTAATTAATCTTAATGAGCCTGCCGATCGGTGACTTCTGCTTCTTAAGATGACTGCATAAATCACCCTCAACAAATGGATGTGCCACACATCTCTAACCAATGCTGGGTAACAAAAAACGTGGCTTAAAAAAATCATTTAATTGCATGATCGAGCAAGTGTTGGGCAGCTCCATAAAAGCTTGTCTTAATATAAAATGGGTGCACCATCTTTAAGTGACACAAGAAACTGTTTGCTTGTAATAATGGTGTACATTGCATATATTTAACCACCCACTTACAGTAAGCAAATAGTCTTTGGTTAATTTAACAATGCCTGCCGAGGCAACCATGAAACATATCTACCCCAACCAAATCAATGTATGCTAGAGGCAAGGGGTAGTGTGTCTGTCTCCAGTTTTGACCGCAGGATGCAATGATCACAAGCTTTTATTGATCATATTCTCTTGCCATGCAATAACTGTGTGTTTTATGTAAGACTAAGGGAGGAGAGGATAACCTCATAATCAACCAATAGAGGCATGACCAAATGTATGACTAAAGGCATGACCAAATTTATCAGTTTTCTCAGAGCTGATGCAGCGTGACTTGTACATCTCCATTAGAAGAATTCTCTGATAAGAATGATATGCACAAAGTAGTCGATTTTGCATGAGTTTCCTTCGCTATTTAAGGTGGCAGAAATACCTTCAAATCCTCTGGCACCTTTTGAGTGTGAACTAATTGACATCATAATTCATGGTTCATCGATGCTCCTATAATCATGTTTAATTTACAAGTTTAATTGCCTTTCTGCATACAGAACCCAGCAGGCTCTTCACAAACCATGACCAATATCAGCACTCATGCATGTCCTTTTGACCCTCCAGATATAAGCACTGAACAATTCTGAGAGCACATGAAGCATAAAGCTTATTTGTGAATGAGGAGCTAAAACACTACGTTGTGCATCTTTTATAAACTTGTTCTTATAGTATTGATTTGAGTGTATTGTGCTGAGCCATTTTATTTCCCTAGGGTCCCAGGCTATTAACTCTGATATCATCAGGAAAGATCCTCTTACTGAAATTCCCCTGTCACGTCTCATCTAGCAAGCTACACGGGCCTTTGACCTGTGACAGATAAAACATTGTTGCTGCTATGTGAGTCATACTTTATCAGATCTGAATCTTTGCAGTAGATCCTCTTGGGCAGCCTGGCCAAACATTATCCACAAAATGATTTTCTAAATTTTGCTGGCTTTAAAAATAGCAATGGCTTTAAAGGAGAATTCCATAAAACATTTTTTCTTACTGACCTACCAATGCAAAACTAAATAATTTAAACATTTTAAATTATGACATTTTCCAAGCAAAAATAAGTTTACTTTGAGCTTCAATTTGTTAACCTTGTTGCACCATCAAGTAAATTTAAATAAAGCATAAATCATATCATTCCATACTTTATTTTACATTAGGGAGAAGGCATTGTCTTATAAAATTACAGTAACATTAATGAATTTGTTCAAAACAGTAATTCTCTTGTAAATAAATAAATGTATTTATTATTTAATAAAGGTTTAAATGAAATTTCACTTTGAACATTGAGTACTAAATATGTACTAAATAAATGTGGACTTTACCTATAATGTGCCATTATAGTTTGAAGAATTATTATGCACTAAGCTGCACTATTATGCTGCTTTTGCTGCTTAACAGTGCCATATAAAAACTAGAAGTAAAGGCTGGTGACATTGCAAAATCCATTTTATGTTGTTTCCTTCGATTTTGCAAATGAACTCGCTCTATTTTTTATTTGATAGAATGTCATGCAATATATTCACTGGGAAATAAAATCACTTGCATGGAAGAAAAATCTATAACGGAATCTATAAAAGAAACATGGGTTACCAGTGATGTCTTCATATGTCTCTGTCGGTTTGCATGGATAATCTCTAGATAAGTCAGGTGTTTGTTGTACACCCACTTAAATGCCTACTAGAGTTAAATTTGTGAATCTTTTTTTTTTTTTTTTTAGCATAAAAACCCATTTACAAAATACACTGATGTAAGAAACTGCCTTTGAAGATAGTTCCACAAAAGCACAAAAACAACTTAATAACTGGGTCATGTGAAAGAATCAATTAAACCCCGTTCACATTGCGAGCCAGTTCTAAATGAATGATGTGGATCATGGCTACAAATAAGTTCACTGGTTGTAAGAATGGTGAAGAGGAAAGAAAACAAATTGGAGAGATCAAGAGTGAAACAGGCTTTTGGACTATTATGTTTTTGCAGCAAATCGCCTCAACATTTTTGGGTGTAAAGTCAATTTCATGCCTCTTTTTAGTTGGTAACGTTACCCTGTGGGCAGATAGTGTTCGAGGAGGGGGGGGGGATACATTTAAAACAAACACATGCTCTAGGGGTCTCCTGCTCTCTCTCTCTCTCTCTCACTCTCTCTCTCACTCTCTCAACCCCCCCCCCCCCCTGTGCCGGACAACAAGCAAAATTATTTTGAATTAGTTTAATACTTTAACTCATTAAAATAATGACATAAAAACGAATATGTTCAGATAGATTGTCACTAAAAAAAAGCTTAAAATATCTAGTTATCTGAGGCATTTATTCTAAAGTTACAAAGGCCCCTCTATAGATACACCGCTAATTCACCGTCACATTACCCACGCAATAGCCACTATAATCTTTAAGTAATTATTTCCTAGCCTATGATAGTAGCCATTTTTGCTTCTTAACAAAAGTGCGACTGTAACATGAAGCAGAATGAAAACTATTAATTCTTGGGGCAAAGCTGTTAGAGTAAACTACTGATCATTATCTCGGATGCATGCATGCTCGTGCATAACACTGAAAAGTGTCTGAATTTCTGGAAACCCCCTTTTGCGCTCTGGTACTTTAAACCTTGGACTGATCAGGTGAACAAAAAGATATAGCCAAAAAAAAAAGAAAAAAGACAGGGCAACCTCCCCCCCCCCCAAAAAAAAAACCCATAATATTATATCTGAACGTAGAAGCATTAAGTCTTGCACACATACGGGATTCATCTACAGAAACCATCAAGTTTAAACGGTGTTCTTGCCATTTGGTCAGAGTTAGCATGGAGTTGCTGCACACAAAAAAAACCCTCTGACTTTCCCCGTACTCAGCCACTAACAAGATCCCAAAGCCGAGCAGGAATGAAGGCTGCTTGAAGCTCCACCGCACTCATCCAGCTAAAGACAGGCTTGATGCAACAGGGACTGATCACTAGCTCACAGATTACATGGCCATCAGCCAACACGCGCCTCCTCCACCCCTCCAAACCCACCCACCGCTTACACAGGACCATACTGCGCTCAAACACACCACATTTCGCCGTGCAACTTCATACACGCTACTCCGTTTGTTAAAAGGCTAAAGTGGCAAAAGCTAATCAAAGCTACGAGCGTGTTATAATGCAAATGGTGCGAGACATTTATCTCTTTTTGCGCATTCAGATACTGAACACACACACACTGGGGATTCGGTATTAAAAACAAAAACAACCACGCTTGAGCTGTTCAGGGACATTGGCTGACCCTTGATCTGACATATAATCCAGTCTGCAACAGTTATGAAATTTATCAGCCTGAAACATTCAGGTAGCTATATCTCAGGATCATCAAGCATGCAAATAAAGCCCCCCTTATACTCCTGCTATAATGCCATTACCGAAAAGGCAACAAACACATTAACGAACGATACATTGTGCATCCCTATTATAAAACAGTACCGGTTTGAAAATGACCGAAGGGGTCAATATTTTATTGAGTCTCTAACTCAGAGAAAATGTGAATCTTATTCACCAAAGGGATATAACATAATGACCATATGAAACACGGGGAATTGTTGTCCCCGAGCGCTTCATCCTTCCGCACGCCGCAGAGACGCTGTGTAACCCTGCGCTGTACCTGCACTTCACTGGATAACATACTGATCGGTTCAAAGCTGTTTCAAAGCTTCGTTTGTTGATTTGATAAGTAAATGAAATACAATTGACATGACATTAGCACACCGCTACTTAAAAATGATATGGTCCATCCTTTTTTCAGGAAAAGCGCTTTCAGCCAAATATGACAGGAGTTTAATGTGCACATTCATATTGGTCTTAGCTTCAGATTTAAACCTTCTATCGATATTTAATCTGACGATTTATTTATTTTCAGTCTGCCATCTATCAGCCTGTCCGCCCTCAAGCCGCACTCCCACTGAAACCTTTCACAAGTTCATTATCATTTCATTATGTGAGCTTTGGTCATTTACCAAATTGAACTTAAATTATTGAACATAAATATAAGAATAACAAGTAGACGAATATCTTATTATGTAATAGACTAGTAATATTATATATATATATATATATATATATATATATATATATATATATATATATATATATATATATATATATATATATATATAAATTTCCTGTCTTTTTCGCTTTTCGCATGGGCCGTCCCTCTCATTCCATTATCATCTAATAAACTCATTAAAACTAATGTCTGTGTTGTTATTAGCTCTCCATAGATATAGCTATAGTATATTGTGAAGCGGGCTCATACAAACTGCACCTAGAAATGTGTTTGTCAGGAACAGAGAGGGGAAGGGAGGGCAGACTCGGTTCCTATAGCTGCTCTGCCGATAACAGATAGTTTAAAATATGGATCGTACGACTTTAAGGATAGCCACTTAGTGTAAAATGCGCTAAAAGAAACAATTCTCGTGTACACGCCCGAGGCAGCTGCTGATTGGGAGACACACGTGGGTTTTCTGCTCATGCACTGGGACTAAGTTTCACGGCTGTATCATTCACTTGTGCCATGATAATAATTTAAAATCATTATATTCATAAACAATACAAAATGTACTGCAGAAATATTGCAGCTTTACAGAAAAAAGAACCAAAATGAACAATGGTATAAAATCAATAGGATATACGTTGACTTCAGGTGCACCTGATGTCTCTGAAACCACCTTACAACACTTACATCTGAGCTATTTAATGTTTCATACTTACAGTTGTATACACAAAAAAATAAAGAGATAAATAAAAATATGTTACTACAATATTAAATATATAATATAATCGACATATTGATATAGACAATATCAACATCTACATATACATAGCTAACGTGCAAGACTTAATCACCATAACATTTTCTGGCTTAAGAATAAAATTCATAAGAACAATGATAGGTTATAGAATTGGAGAATATACGCATTTGTTAGAAGGTGTTTAATGCGATGATTAATGACACAGTAGCCTGTACCCTTTCTCGCATATCAGTCAGTCTCGCAAATAACTTCCAACCGCGGAGTGAGCAGTACTTAATTAATGCAGGAAAAATACAGCAGCACGAAGCTGAAGCTCACTCACATGTTGGAATATCCCGGTGTGTGATGGCAGTTATAAACAGGATTGGGATAATAAATAAAGTCCTATCAGATATCAGCAGATAGCTGTACAGACTTTATATTATTATTATTATTATTATTATTATTATTATTATTATTATTATTATTATCATTTGTAGCAGTAGTAGTAGTAGTAGTAGTTCAATATTCCAGCTAGCACTTTGCGCTATATATGAACTACTACAAAGCAATTTGTTTTTTCAGAATAAAAACAAAGCACTGCGCGTATTTTGTCCTGATTGCTATGTCACTGTTACCATGGAAACTTTTAAATTGTAAAAAAAAAAACAATGAAAATACTACATAATGTAAATAAAAAGTTGACTTATGCAAATTATAATTAATTCACAAATGATTTAATATAATATAATTACAACATTTCATATGCGGTCGACTAATAGTTAATGACCACGATATAGCTAATAAGTAAATATTATTCTAATCTAATATTTAAACACAACGCAAAAATATTAGAAAGATAGATAATAGGTAATAGGTGTCTTTTGTATATATATATATATATATATATATATATATATATATATATATATATATATAGTATTCATATATATACAATAATAAGTGTTACACAGCTGACATTCAAACACTAACACTACTCACACTACTCTTTTGATCCAGGGTTGTTACAGGCTATATATTTAATATTTTTTAATAACAAAAGAAACTTTATGTAGAAAGCACAAGTTTAATTAGATTCATGCAATTATGGTAACTACATATCAGTGCTGTGACTGATTGCTCAAATAATCAATGCATCTTTGCAATAGATCGATTTATTTGCGTTGTTTCCTGAATTTTAGAAATAAATCCGGCGTTTTTTTTAAAGTATGGGATTGGTGTTCATGCGTTAATTTGACTTATTTGATTCCTATCAATAGACAGTTATATATATATATATATATATATATATATATATATATATATATATATATATATATATATATATATATAAAACATCCATAAATTGCATCAATGCACCATGAGTTCAGGCAAATCGGCTCATGTTATGGCACCATTCATATCACCTAATAGCCTTAATGAAATTATCGCGGAATTAATTAAACACGGCTCCCCGGTTCCTCAACACCGTAGGCATGTTTAATGAAGTGTAATCATATTAAGGGGCTCCACGGCGGCATTGATTTGGAGCAAAGCTGCTGAAAGTTGAATTCAGAAGCGCGAGGAGCCTGTAATTGCTCAGGACACGGCGGTGGGGGCTGGGCCGAGGTGAGCGCCGTATAAATAGTGTGATCTCCAAAAACACAGACACACCAACCGGAGTGATCTAAACCTCCTCCTCCTCCTCGTACACCCCCCTTTCCAACATCCGCGCGTTTACTATCGAGCTCACACACATACACACACACACACACACATAGACATACACACATACAGAACGAGCGAGAGAGAGAGAGCGAGCGAGAGAGAGAGCAGCGCGTTAGGGTCGTAAAGTGGATTTGTGCCATCAGGAGCGCTTCTTCTCCAACCATGGAAGAACTCACGGCGTTCGTGTCGAAATCCTTCGACCAGAAGAGCAAGGAGAGCAGCAAAGAGAGCATCACGTACAGGGAAGTTTTGGAGAGCGGCTTGGCGCGGGCCAGGGAGCTGGGAAACTCGGAGAGCAGCCTGCAGGACATTACCGACAGCAACACGCACTGTCCCGTGCATCTATTCAAGGAACACGTGGAGCTGGACAAGGACAAGCTGAAGGAGTTTAACGTGGCCAGGGCGAGCGACGGTAAGAGACGTGCACGGCTTTCTCAAAGCGTTTCCGAACTAAAGGAAGTGGCGCGTGAAAATATCCACTGCTAAAGTCTGTGTTGACGTTTTAGTTGAAGTGAAGCCCCACAATTCACGGAAAATATTCCCGAATTAGTAAAAATGTTTAAAGTGTGCATAAAAAGCATGTTGTGATTGTTCTGATACTGATGTAAGATGTGAATTTAATCCTAACTTTAAAACGGGCATTTTCTAGAATTTAGCAATCTCACGATTATTAATTGTCGATGTTATTACCTAATATTTTAGTAAGCAAACGACGTTAAATTACATAAAAGGCCTTGGTTCTTCCACTATTGCCAGAATAATATATATATATATATATATATATATATATATATATAAATACACGACAAATTAAAAAAAAAAAAACTAACTAACAAAGAAAGCAATAAAAAAAAAAAAAATTAATAACAAACAATAAGGGATCAGGCTATTTTCAGCTAAACCTGTTTCACTTTACAGAGCAGTGTATTATAGAAAACACTGATCACACGAAAAACATGTTTAAGAAACCCAGCTATTTGTAAATAAATCTTGTATCTTTTCTTGAAGTAGGCTTAATATTATTATTATTAATAGTAATAGTAATAATAATAATAATAATAATAATAACAACAACAACAACAACAATAATAATAATAATCATAATCATAATAATAATATATTATTTGTGTGTGAGTTTTGGAAGGAATAATTATTGCAAACATGGTTCTGCGCAAAATTAGGCAAAAAAACGGAAATTACAAAAGTGTATGTAAAATCACAGTCTCAGTCAAGACTGAGTAATATAGCTTTTTATTGACAAATTCACATATCACAATGTTACTATGTTATTTGTCTTATGCTAATATGTTTTACCTATTGAGAGGAATTGCTCTAAAGATGCATGTTTTGAACATTATATAAAAATTAAACAAGAACAATCGCATTAAATATTTAATGGATGTAATAAATATCTATTTTAGTGTTATGTCTGTGATATGAGTTTAATAGTAAGATGCCTAAGGACACTCTCTTTTTGTCCAAGTTTTCGATACTTCAGAAGATTGTTGGCAATAAACAAGCCTTCTGTGGCAGGACATGTTTTGCTCAGAGCGCTGTGTTGTTGTGCTTGAAGGAACAGAAGGAACCTCGTCTGTATATTTATCACACTGACAGGGTAAACTGTTGTATGAGGCAGCTTGTAGTAACGAGTTTTGCTTTTTCCTAGGGATTTATGAGTGCAAAGAAAAGAAGGAAGAGGTGAAATCGGAGGACGAGGACGCCCAGGGTAAACTGAAACAGAGACGGAGCAGGACAAATTTTACCTTAGAGCAGCTGAATGAACTGGAGCGCTTGTTTGATGAGACGCATTACCCGGACGCGTTCATGCGAGAAGAGCTGAGCCAAAGACTGGGACTGTCCGAGGCCAGGGTTCAGGTAAGAGCTCTTACCAGTGCTGTTAATGCATGAAACCAAATTGCACTTTTTTTAAGGATATTTAGGCTTAGACACATTCTAGAGGCACAATGGAAACGTTTAGCAGGCCGAGGTTATTTTTAGCAGGCCGATTAAGACTAAACCGGGCTGGAACCATAATAAGTGTCCATTCAAGGCTGTTTTTCTAAAACAACCTTACACACAGCGTCAGTCTATACACATTAAAAACTCAGCTGTGCACTACCTTATAACCATATTAGATATTAACTATACGATACATTTGTAATTCTTAGACCCTGAAGGAATGGATGAAGATAAAAGGCTCTTCAGTCGCTTATTGATTTATATGCACCACCTTTGCTCACAAATGTTTGAAGTTTAGCAGGCCTGTGTTCTTCAACAAAACACATCCTGATCCCCTTGGATGCACAGTTTATTGTACTGCTAATGCTACCAGCAAGTACTACTATTACTAAAATACTAATAATTATAATCATCACAACTACAAAATAATAATAATAATAATAATAATAATAATAATAATAATAATAATAATAATAATAATAATAATAACTTAGAGGTTATAATTTGGCACTGTATGAAATCACTGTTGATCGTTATTATTATTATTATTATTATTATTATTATTATTATT
Source organism: Hemibagrus wyckioides (assembly GCF_019097595.1). Lineage (NCBI taxonomy): Eukaryota > Metazoa > Chordata > Actinopteri > Siluriformes > Bagridae > Hemibagrus > Hemibagrus wyckioides. The sequence goes on from NC_080715.1 coordinate 19,520,872, forward strand.
ACATTAAAAATCTCCGGCAATCCCATATCATCACATAATCGTTAATAAACGCAATTTGTGGGTGGTATAATATATGTTTATTATTTGTCATATTATGTATATGATTTGTCGTCCAAAATAGGACTTAGTTAAAAAGCACGGTAGAGATTATATCCTGCAATTATACTATGTACATATGATGCAGCTCGTCCAACACAATAAACTAGATATATAACATATAAAAAACTAATGAAAAAAAATATATTTCATATTTTGGTTAGTAATTATAAAAGGTCTTTCTGGTGCAGCAGAATGATCACATTTAGAATGTGCTTATCAAGGCAGGTATTTATGAAATTAAAAAAGTCATTTGTCAGTTTGAGCGAGTTTGGGTAGCCAGAGTGAATGCGGATATGAAATAGCTCCTTTAGTTCCAGCAGCTCCAGCGATCAGAGGTAAACTTGCTTATGTGCTGCGGAAAGATCTAACCACATCATTAAAATTAATGAAGAGATTGAACTGCTGCTGCAGGGGACACCTTCTTATGTCACACACCTCATTTTCTCCAGCGTTATCTTTGTAATATCTACCATTGGCTTGATATACTGTTCCCATAAAAATGTATTAGAAATAATCCAATTGGGCAGTGGCTGGTGCTGGGGCTCAGCTTTGCTCCGGTAAGAGGTAGCAGCTTCACCGCCTGGGCCACAGCCTGGTCAATCTTCAAAAAATGTTCTTTCAGAGGCAAAGGCCAAATCGTATTAAGCATGCTCATATAAACCAGTCTATAAGTATTGTGGCCTTTTCACCAAAGGAAAAAAAAACGTGGTTGAATTTAAGAATATGCTCTTTACATATTTTGGCACAAGACCGTGGTTGTACCAGAATGCAGACAACAGACGCGCAATATCTCCAGTAGCAAGGGAACAAAATTGATTTCAGCTTAAACGCTGGTGTTGAAATTGTAAGACACGAGGTGGATAGCCGATATTAACCTGTTACTGAAGTGTTATACAGAAACCTCACACCGAGCAGCTGTCAGGAATCTAATTGAAAGTTATGAGACCTTGGTGAAGAGAAGGCAGTAATTCAATTACAACTAATATCTTTCGGTTCCTGGTGCAGAGCTAAATTAAATGTCATTATTCACTGTCTCTAATAAAAATCAAAAGGAAATCGGATTAGGGTATTTGCGAAATGCATCATTGAGTGGCCCTTAATGAAGAAATAACTGTCTAAACCAGTGTTATTCACTTCGCTTAGCATACTGATAGATAATTAGAATTGATCTCGAACGGAAAATTGATTTGTTTTCAATATCACATAAGGTACATATTATTAAACAAAACGGAAAGACGAGAAGTACAACGTCAACTCAAGATTATTATTATTATTATTATTATTATTATTATTATTATTATTATTATTATTATTAGTAGTAGTAGTAGTAGTAATAATAATAATAATAATATCACTATATTCTTCTAATATAATTGACACATTTTCAAAACAGAGTATAGCAGGAGCGAAGCTGACCTGAACCTTTTGCACGTCTGAAATTGTAATGGTCATTAAATGATCTCATTAGATATGAAACGCTGAGCATTATGTGTAGGCTACATAACGCCAATAACACAGCCGCGTTAAACCACTTCACTGATATTTTCCATCTTATTATCGAAAACGCCACTCAGACAATCATGACCCTCACTTATGCACAGAAACACATTCTGTTTTATAAAGAGCTCGGCAAACTGTGTTAGCTAAATTCATATAGCTGCAGCTTCTGTGTCTTGAATGTAGGCTTTATTAACCAGGCGTAAGTCACTAATATTGCCACTGAAAAAAGACCGATTCTAACAAGTCACACAAACGAGCTAAGGGTATCTCTTTAAAAAAAAAAAAAAGCAAGTCTATTACTATCATGAAATGGACCTTTGGATAGAGCAGTCGACATTCACTTACATCATACAGGCCTTCCTCATACGATGTGATGATGATGATGATGATGATGATGATTATTATTATTATTATTATTATTATCATGACAAATATACAACGTGTATGATTTTTAAAAAAATATTTTGTTAACCCCTTGCACTCATAAATATTTCGTAATACTTAATTTGCATGCACACACTTTCACATAAAGTGCCTACAATAATTGTGTTATACAGAATCCTGATATAAATCGCCATACAGTATATTTCACGTCGTCATGTCGATAAGTAAACACGCCCATTCCTAAATTTGGCTGAAAGGGTTAGGGACCCGGCTCTAAATATAATTTGGTGTGATATGTAATTTGAATAGGGTAACAGTCAAGTTCACCCACTGTCATTTGTGTTTCAGGTATGGTTTCAGAACAGAAGAGCAAAATGCCGAAAACAAGAAAATCAGATGCACAAAGGTATATGGTAAAATATTTCTATCAGTCAATTAAGGCCTTGTGTTAAACGGTTCATGGATAGCCTTAGTCTTTCAGTGCAACTCAGGGAGATGATGAAGAGGATTTTCACTACTTCCTACAATTTAACAAATGAAATGAAAGTTACTGATTCTCTTGTAGTATGCATCATGAAATTATAGCATCATTAGCAGCTGACTTCTGACATCTGGCTCATTTTGACTGTTGTATGCTTGTAGGTGTGATTCTGGGCTCCGCCAGTCACTTGGACGCGTGCAGAGTCGCTCCCTACGTTAACATGGGCGCCTTGAGAATGCCATTTCAACAGGTATGCACATCTACTACTAACTAAAACCATTTCTTTCCATCTTAAAAGAATCGTTTTAAATCGATGAATGAAAATAATAATGCTGTGGTGCAGTTACACCAAGGTTACAAACAAACACACTCTAAGACAGATCATTTGATCCATATATCTTCGACCTCCAGATCTTCTAGGAGCCTATGGGCCACGTCCCAAGGCCCCTAAAAATAAATGCATAAAAATAACCAATCATAGCATGTGTTGCTATTTGTGTGAAACATTTCTTTGGCACAGTGTTTAGTAAGGTAGTGTAAGGCTTTTGGATAGGGTCGATGTAGTGCCCTGTTATGGTCCTGTATGTCTAAAGTTCAGAACAAGTTTCCGATTTCACAGCCCACACACCCCCGATTCAACACATCAGTCAATTGGCAGGTCGAACCTTAAAACCAAACAGTGGACACACCGCTGGCTTAAGGGCTAAACACCAAGTGCACTTTGACTTTTTTTAGCGTAATGGCGGACCGCTTTGTCGAAAGGTTTGTATGAGGCGGGGGTCGCAAACTGGGGGCCATGTCAGACCCAAGCGTCCTTTTCAACCCTGAGCCTCGATGAGAGGAGGGTGAGATTAGAGAGACCGGGAGACATTTGATCCAGTGTGTGTTTTGGAAGCGCGAGTGCGTCAGTCAGGCGGAAAAAAGCAGCGCTCATTAAGCTAACGGTGCAGCTAGATTAAAGAGCTTACGGTGGGGAGAAATATAGCGCAGACGGATATTGGCTGTGAGCGGCACTGGCAGGGCAGGGGGAGGGAGACCTGAATACTGACACCATAACACCAGCACGGGGAGAGCAGGACAAAAACTGGCGCCACCTACTCTGTAGCAAAATGTCCGCCACCTGTTGTCCAGACGGCGCGAGCGGTGCTATAGTGCTGCACGTGCTTCTCACTTTTAGTCTAAATGTCAGCAGGAGAGCTGGTGTTAGGGAATTATGAATAGCTGTGTAATTTAATGCTCATATCTCATATCTCTTTTGAATATGGTTATATCTCAGTGCAGTAAAATAAAACATCTAAAATGACAGATTATCTTTTCCATGCAATCTGTGAAACAGTAACAAAACCAAAAAAACCAAAACGCAACTCGTACAAATCCAACATGATAAACCTAAACACCACGAGCCTGGCTTTGTTTTAGTTGGACGTCTTAACTGATGGCACTAAGGTTTTATATGATACTCGTGCAAAATTAGATATATCGGTGGCAGAAAAAAAGCATAAGCGGGTGATGTGTAATTTTCACCTCATCATATTAAAATAATGGTTGAAAATGTGCAACTCTATATTTTATTCTGGCTGCTTGTACCTCTTTTCCTTTTGCCTAGGAATACGAATCTGAATAAATATTTATAGCCGTATTTGTGAGCAAAATTGTTTATTCATGCAATTGAATACATAATTAGGATTACGAGCTCCTGTAGGATTGCATGCATGGATGCAAAGTTTCATGAATCATACTAATATGCAGAGATTTTCAAATGATCGGATTCCTTTGACTATTAAGTTGGCTGGGCACACTACATAATTCAACAATGTTAACTCAGATGAAAAAGAAGTGTGAGTTAGCCCTGGCCTATTTTCAGTGAAAACATGCAGTTAGTGGAAGCGTTTAGAGAAGCGAAGGGGGAAGCATGGTGTGTTCAAGCATGTAACTGGATCCCTGACTCTCCTCAGGCTGAAAACGCCTGCCACAAAGTAATGCTGCAATTGTTTTTCTCTTGGTTCACAGGTACAAGCACAGCTGCAGTTGGAGGGGGTGACCCACTCGCATCCTCACCTGCACCCCCACCTGGCAGCACATGCTCCCTACCTGATGTTCCCTCCTCCGCCGTTCGGACTACCAATCGCCTCGCTGGCAGACTCGGCCTCGGCAGCGGCCGCTGTAGCAGCGGCTGCCAAGAGCAACAGCAAGAACTCCAGCATCGCTGACCTGCGACTCAAGGCAAGAAAACACACGGAGGCGCTTGGACTCTGACCCCCATGGGCGTCTCTACTGCTCTGAACTGATAATTGTTTCTCACACAAGACTGCGCCTGTGAAAAAGGCCATGACACTCACAGTTAAAACAAAAACAAAATAAAAACTAAAGAGAGAGAAAATGTACTGAGAAAAGAAAGTGAGAGTGAGAGAGAGCATGGGGGGAGCTTGGGGGTAAAGAGAACGTGAAAAAAAATGTCACAAAAACCAGCTGCCAAAACACACCACTTGTAGAAAAAGGTAATTAAATACCAATGAAGTCACCTTTTACTTTTCGCCCAACAGGCAGGACTGCTTGGAGGCCACTGGCTCAGCCCTTTCCAGGCCCAGATCACAGCCCCAGGACCGTACAAAAATATCTGGATGTCTGTCTGAAACCCAGCGATTAAGAGTGGCGACTCTTAGAAAATGAGCAAAGCAAAAGGCAGACTCAGAGTGACTGAGGGAAGATAGAGCTTGGTCAGTACTCTCAGAATGAGAGTCTCAAAACTCAAAAGTTTGGATTGTCAGCCGTACCGAGAGAAAAAAAAAGCAACGGCCATATTTGTCTCCACCCACTGTGTTTGTGCTGCTGCCAAGAGCATGTGTTAAAATGAAGGATAGTTCTAACGGGGAGGGCCTCCATTGTAACTGACATTCACCCTGCTATGACAACCTTCCATCATAGTACCACGCACCTAGTTTATATATAGTTTTTATTTTTTAAACCCACAATGGACAGAGATCGGAAGCAGCACTCACACCAAGAGTACAATCACGAAAATTGAATTTCTCTTGCTTATTCTTAAAGTTTTTGAAGAAACACTATACATAGTGGAATATAAATCCTGTATATTTCCTCTGGGCATGGGTATGAAGGACTTTAACTTTCATAGCTTTCATTTTTCCATCATTTTGGCTCTCTCTTTTCTTTTTGCAATGTGTATTGGGAATAGAAGTGAAACTAGCTTTTGCACTTCAGGTCTTGTATCAAGGTGTTTACAATCCTTATTGCAAGAAAATACTACTTCTATATGAGGGTGAAATTGGGGTTTCGTCAAAATATATTGAAAAGACAAAAATAATAAAAGGGTCACTGCAATTTTCTAATTTGAAATGCAATTATGTGCAGTTAAGTGCAATACTGTAAATATGAGAAAAAAAAACAAATAGCAGTTGATGTTTGGTAATCAACAAACAACAATTTCTTTTGGCACTGATATTGATGTATTCCTAGTTGTTTTTCACAGACACATTTTTTTTCCAGGCCGTGTAAATGATAAGTTGCTAAGTCATGTGCCATAACTCCCCACGTGTGATGGTACTCAAACATAGCTTTGCATATGTACATTTTTAATCTTGACACTACATTGAGGTAGACCAGGCAAAAAATATAAAACATGATTCTTTACAAATATACAGCATTTACTTTAGCATTGTAGGCTTTTCTGGCTAAAATTGCCCACCAAAGACTCTCCTTCAATAATAGTACTTAGAGCAACTTAAGGAATGATTGTAAATCTACAGAAGCATTTACAATAGTAAAATGTTTTTTTGTTTTAAACACTTTTGAACAGTGTATCATATTTTTAGCACATGGACACAAATGCTAAAACTTTTTGTCAGTCAAAGGAACTAAATATAATACTATGAGGAAAACAGTTTTGTTTGCAAGCCCGTTGTATATGTAACAGATTTCTATTTGTTTCAATATAAACTGCCTTTGAGCTAGTAGATCCTAGTTAGGTCTACCTCTGACAATAAATTATCCATTGTGGTACAGTTTTGTTGTTCACTTCATTATGGTATTTAGGAATGTTTCTGTTTCTTAAAGTGAGGTCATAGGTTCTTTTTATTTATTATTTTATCTGAAAGTTTATAAATGTTGAATGGTCTAATTTCACATGTACATTTTTACATGGCTTTGCAATTATTTTTATATACTTTTTAAAGCTAACATTTGCAACCGTTTGAAAGAAACATGTGATTTGCAAACATTTGTTTGACGAAAATGTAGCGTGTCTGAGTTTACAAACATTTCAGGGACGATGGAGAACATGATCAAACTTTGTGCTGAAATTTTCTTGAAGCTCCATGAAATTTGTTGTATCCCATAAATGACATTTCATATGAAAGCATGCCCAAACATGATTTGCCATTGGGTTTGTATTTTTTTTTTTTGTTGTTTCATAAAAAAAATTGAATGTACATCTTGTACAAGTAAACTATCAATAAAATTATAAATATTTGTAATAAGGTTTATAATGTGTTATGCATCTCTAAAATGTCTTAAAATAAAGACAGTTCCATGAAAAAAAAACATACACTTTGAGAAAAAAGCAAGTTCTGGAACATTTTTATGCCCAAGTGAAGCGCCGTTCAATCCAGTTAAACTTGAAGCTTAAAGCTGAAATGTATCAATATTATACATAACCACAAGCATGCAGTCATTTAATGCAGTACATGTGACAAGGCTTTGAAAAGGATTTTTTTTCCCTTATTCCTCACACTCGAGGAGCAATGCACCAGTGAGACAGATGATAAAGGAGTGTTTACAGCGGGATCAATCAGATCTCCCACTAGGCAGTGGTTGGATTTAGATCTAATTCACATTTGCACTCTTTAAATTGCAGGGTGATCTAATAATTTTGGGATTTGCTTCTTCGTACCATTCTCTGCTTTGTTACTTGTGTTTGTTATTAGTAAGTCTGTGTGCTAACACTACAGCTGTTACCAGTGAATGGCATGGATTTAGTAAAGAGCAGAAGACAAAGGCAGAAGGAGTCTAGCTGTCACTGCGCTAATTCTGTATACAATTTGAAATGAGCAGGCTTTTGTTTGATAGTTGCACTTGGGAACTCAAATCCAGATGTCTGTACACAGAGTAATTACAGCGTGCTGCATAGTGCTCTTATTGTCTTAATCACAAGGAGAAATTAGTCCAAATGGCGTCCTGTTGAGCAAAGACCCTCTAAGAGGTTGTATCATGTTTAATTTGTACGCCTGCACTCATACATCAAGATAGACTGATAGAGGCCTCACATTTAGGCACCGACATCTAACCAAGGCCTGCTGGACTGAGCAGAATAGAGTGGCTTTCTTTTTTGGGGGGGTTCTAATAATTAGCAGCATGTTAAAGCCATCAATCAAAGCGTAGTGAGCCACAGTTACATTATGTGTTCAAGCACACAACAGTATTTGGCTTGGCCACAGGTCACAAATACAAAATGAAACAAAACGCACAACAGGATGCTTTATTTAAAGATAGTGAAATTGTTTACATAATTTACATCATGATCTGTGTTTCTCTTTCTCTTAAGCTCGTGCTGGTCTGCATCGTCTTCACTAAGATTCTTTTTATACACAACACACTAGCATCATATGTGTGATGCTTTTTAAATACTTCCATGATCCAACAACAAGAAACAACAAAACAGCCTGTTAAGATGCAGTTAAAAAAGTATATCGTTTTTTTATTTTTTAATATTACAATTAACCGATTACAAACCGTGCAGTAGTGGAATAATGTATAGCTGTTCCCTGTTTTAGCTGAGTTCGCTTTTTGCTGCTGTTGAACTGTGCTATAGTCTTTGTGGTAAACTACGCTGCATGTTCATGCATATCTAAATTTGATTTGCTCTGGAAATGTGCAGCTAGACATGAAACTCTGTCAGAATTAGTCCCATGATGTAATTTAACCATGCATACCCATGTGCTCAAACTGTTAGCGAGCAATTACCTTTTGCGTTACGCCATCACGGCGCTATAGGCTACAGTCTGATGTGACAGATTTTTGACTCGCACCGAAAAGAACGTCGTAAAATAGATCTTGAAAGAGCCGCAGTAAGTTGTGATGGCTGGTAAAAACCTGAGAATGATGTCCCACCCTACTCTGTGGAAAGCAGTGTAGGTTTTAATAAGAGTAATAATTTGCCATTCCACATTTTACGTATCAGAATAACAGCAGGTCCCGTCACAGTGGTGGAGTCGCTTTCCCCAAACACTGAACAGCTAAATGTCAATACATGATGTATGATGCATCTCTAACAATTAACACTTGTGCTTCGTGCTGCAACACAAGTGATAACAACATTATAGTAATACTTTTCAGTGCCTTCACTGCATTCCTATTTTTATTTCATGTCACATCTGAAAGTTTATAAATCTCCATGTCATTTAAACACTAACAAAAAGATCATCACTCCATCTTTACCAGCTAGAACAATAAATCCTGATGGGTTGGTGCAACACTACATTTCTGTAAATGGGCTGCATTTATTAGTTTGCAGGCAATCCTTTGGGACTTAAGGATCAAGTATATTTCATAAAATACTGTAATGAGTAAAAAAAATCAGTGTTTATTGTTTTTCTATGAAATTTATTTTGTAATTTATTATAGTATTTTAATCCATAGAAATATTTTGCACAAGTCAAAGATATTAAGCGTGTCCAAGCCTGCTCATCATCTGACACTGATTTTGAAGTTACATATTTCAAGGGCATTTAGTTCATTTAACAGTTAATAAATAATCAGAAATAGATGTTAGTATTAACATTGTACAGAAGTGTATAACATGCAGTACAAGTTTCTAATCTTGTTTTGTTTTCTACAGGAATAAAATCCTTCACAAGTTGTTAACACCAACTGTCTTACACTTACTGGTGTTATTCGGGGTACTGAGGGCGATCCACCTGAATATATCGCTATCACAGAAGTTTAGTATTTACCGAGTCTTACTGAGTCTCCTAACTTGCCTGCAATGTCTGCATCTAATTTCTGATGATTCTCTGGAACACTAAGAGGAGGGGGAAGCATGTGTAATTACAATAACTCTGAACAGGAGCTCTTCTGTCAGATTTCCTCAAGCTTCTTATTCATGAATTTACGCAGTCTAGCCAGGATGTTTATGCATTAAACTTCCTTTATTGGAAACATCTTGTACCTTATAGTCTAGCTTCACTTAATATGTAATAAACAACATAACATTAAGACAATAATTTAAAGCAACAAAAATAATGGTTTTGTGCAGAATATTTATTTAATAAACACCGTTAATGGTAGTTAATCTTCTCTCTCTCTCTCTCTCTCTCTCTCTCTCTCTCTATATATATATATATATGTATATATATATATATATATATATATATGTATATATATATGTGTGTGTTTTTTGGTTTCTTTTGTATATAACCTTCTATCCTTCTAACCTTTTGTTATATAACCTATATAACACATTCTTGTTGCCATATGAAGGTACCATGTGAGTTTGCCTCCTTGATTAGTTGAACTGCAACAACGTTTACATAAAGCATGGAATTGGGTGAAGTTAAGTACATAAGTTTTTGCATAATATTTTGTGGTGCTGAAATGAATTAATGTACAGCACATGTAACAGTATGTAAAACTTTCATCATTCAGCGCTGAAAAAGCAAACGTTCAACAAACTGTCAGCAGTGTTCCTAAGCAACTTTCCTTTTTCCCAGCAGAGGCAGTTATCTCTGAGCTGCATAAAACTCATAAGAATGAGATTTTGTATAAAGAAGAGTTTCACTTTGGATGTCAACCAAAACGGTTTTCTCTGTGGTTAGCTATTGAAACTATTTTCAAGCAGTTGTGTTTCACAGTCAGGGAATAGTCATAGAAAGATACTCTCTGATTATTTGTGTTTACCACATGAATCTTGTTAGCCTGAAGGATCAGATTTAGGAGTTGAATGCTTTGGATGCAACCTGCTTTTGTTTAACTCCTCAAGGCCAATCTGTCTATACTATATTTTTATAGTCTGGTAGGATTTTCAGTATGTAGTCAAAGTGTAGACTGTAAACTGGACTGCTGGCTTTGGTTGCTAATAATCTGGAATCAAGTTCAATAAAAACAAAATCTCCTCTGTTCAGGATGCATTATGCCAAAATATTACTACCACGTATAAAAGTGAGGGTATTATCAAGGGTAATGTTCCAAATAATGATGAATTTTAGTGAATAATGAAAAACTCATTACATTGATTATGTGTCTGTTTGGCAAATGTTTCCTGAAAGCTTTTGTTATCAGAGAATTACAAAATTGGTGGCAAGTAGTTTCTTGTTGACTTTGTCCAGCCCCAGTCTGGATAAAAGCCGATTGAGTTGATAGTCAAACAACTGATTGACTGAAATTGGATGTAAAATTGACTTAAACAGCATAAAAAACATGAGAGATCCGGGCAAAATCAACAATTTACAACAGAAATGATGCTTGGATGGAAGAGCTACCTGGAAGAGATGGGGCTATGACACTGACTAGTATTAAATTAATTTGATTAATTAATGTGTGGTGCAGTATTGTAGTGAATGCATGTAGTGAAGCTCACTGTTGCACACTGTTTAATTAAAGAATGTACTAATGAACAAGATAACGAACGTATTGTTAGGAACATTTTGGGAAACTCACCAGAGATAGAGTATTTGAAGCATAAAAAGAACATAATTGTTCAGACCTGGAGGCTGAGAAATTAAGGAACAATTAAGCACAGAATCTAACTTTTCAATTGTGTATTTGGGGTTTTCGTTCTTTTTTTTTTAATATTTGGATAAATCCAAAAAAAAGGCCATTAAAAAAAATCACATTTGTGTAGTGTAAATCGGCTACTGGCTCAGTTTTGATTCTACAAATAATGACCGGTTTAATTTATTGGCATCCATAAATACTGGTAGTGATTGTCAAATCAAGAAGAAGTCAAGATGCTTTTATTGGCATTTTAACCATTTATAGCTGACACAGTACACAGTGAAATGATTGTGTTATTTAAAAATAAAAATGTTTTTTTTTCTTGCCATATATCATGGAGATTCATACGAACCTCTGTATGAAATGGGAATCTTTTTCATCTCGGATGCACCAGCAAATCAAATGTTCCGAGCCATCTCTCAAACAAGTTACCATTATACACAAAAAAATATTGTGTAAATGTAGCATACAGGATCTTTGAAAAAGTGCTTAGAGACTGTAACATCATGGAAAGTTTAATCAGGGAGTAAAACTTTTATTTATTCATTCATTTATTCAGTTAGTTCTTTGTTTGTTTGTTGATTTTCTCCCTAATTTAGTCTTGCAAAATTCAGACCCTCCCCTGTCATACAACCGCTACCAGACATGGAATCCAGTATTTTCTCTAAGACACATGAAACTAGCCAACCACATGTTTTCAAATTGTTGCTCCTGCTTTGTCACAGAGCACAGTAACACTCTGAAGCACTATCCACCCTCTTTTGCACATGTGAGCTTACAGACACCCCCAATTGTCTACTGTCGCTCTGACTGAAAGAGGAGAGAAAGTAATGCCACCCCTCCCACCCAGAGGTCAGTTTTGCTCTCATGGACTCCTGGCCACAGACAGCTGTGATAGGATATAAAATCAAGATCTCTATAACAGGATTTATGCTTTTCTGTTAAACTGGAGTGATTATTATTATTATTTTTTTATGACTGAAGCAGTTTATTAGTTCTTTATTAACTATATGGAAGTGAATACGCTATTCAGAGGTTGCAATTATTGTTTCAGAAACTGCTGATCTGGGATTTTAACGTGCATCAGTCTCTGGAGGTTACACAAAATTACATAAAAAACCATCAAGTGAGTAGTGACTCTCTGTGCAGAAAAGGGTTGATGATGAGAGAGGTCAGAGATGAATGGACAGATTGATTAAGGCTGACAGAAAGGCTATAGTAACTCAAATAACTACTATTTACAACTGTGGTGAATAGAAAAGCATCTCAGAATGCCTTAAAGCAGATGAATCTGAGGTTATAGCGGGCACAGGCTCCCTGAATCTGCTGTAATTTGCAAATGGTAGCATCAGAACTTGGCATCAACAGTACGAATCCCTGGACCTGGTTTGCCTTGGGTCAACTGCTGCTGCGGTTGCTGGTGTAATGGTGAGGGGAATGACTTCTCGCCAAATACTGACCATCCATCGTTTGAATGTTATAACCTTTCGGAGGATTGTTGCAGACCATGTGAATCGCTATATGGCTACAATTTCTATCTTATAATGGCTACTTCCAGGATGATAATACACTGTCCAAAAGTGCAAGTAATCTCAAACTGGTTCGATAAATGTGACAATGAGTTCAGTCTACTTTAATGGCCTGCTCAGACATGGGCCTTGAATGTAATAGCGCACATTTAAAATGTGGTAGAATGGAGATTTGGAGTATGAATGTGCAGCAATAACATGATGAAGTCTCACCAACATGGGGCAGAATCTCAAATGAAGTCTTTCCAACACCTTTTAGAATCTGCGCCACGAAGCATTTAGACTGTTCTGAGAGCAAAGAGGACTCCTACCCAGTATTGGTATGGTGTTCCAAAATAAAGTTATATATTATAATAAACTTATATTTACATACGTTTATAATAATACAGTCTAATACTACATCAGCAGATTCAGCAGAAGGAGCTAAACATATACAGAGCAGACAAAGTGTGACTATAAATGTAAAAGGAAGCAGCCTGGTGTTGCAATTTACATGGGGCAACATTGCTGGAAGCCATGCTAATCGTTTTGCTCGGCAAATAAGGAGCATTTCAGGGGAAAATAACTGTCTGCAATTTCCTGACTGAGGTCAAATATATTTCAGTGTAAGTGAAAACTTTGCTTTTCCATCAGGCTATGTTAAAATATTGACTAGATCTGGTTAATTTCAATCGAACCAAAATGAATGTTGTTTTTTTTAAAAAAAAATCAAGCTAATAACAGTTAAAGCTACAGCTGCTGTGTGTACACATGAAATTTGCCAGATGTCACATGTACAAAGTAAATTTGAATGTTCATTTACACAAGTGAAAGATTATTGAATTTCTAAGGGGCTTACCACAGGGCATTAGCACAGGAACTCTGGTCTACTACATAGTTCCTGTTTTATAGTTCCTGAGTTACTTTAGCATAAAGAACAGTTACGCCATAACAATTACAGTAACATAAAACTTGTCAGAATAGATTTCACTATAATCATTTGAAGAACTTTACTTGTGTTTACTGAATTAATGCGAGTAGGCTGTTGATGTGTTTTCTTATCAAAAGCTGGATTTTGATGTTTAGTAAAATTTAATATCTTACACTTTTAAATTGTTCACTGGTTCATCCCAGTCAGGGAATCAGAAAAAGTCTATCTATCTATCTATCTATCTATCTATCTATCTATCTATCTATCTATCTATCTATCTATCTATCTATCTATCTGTCTGACTGTCTGTCTGTTAATTAATTAATTAATTAATTTATTTATTTATTTATTTATTTATTTATTTATTTATTTATTTATTTATTCACAAACTATGCAGAGTTTGAGAGCCTATCTTTACAACGCTACCATAAATGACTTTTTTCACTAGATCTGTTTTCCAAAGTCAGAATAACAAACTGGTTGGTGGCTTAGCAGAGTACTGAACCTTTGCTTGAAAGTAATGCAGAGGTCAAAATGGAATAACATAAAATGTGTTTAGAAAAAAAGCATAAGTAAAAAATTTTAATAACCATTTATGTCAACCTTAACTTTCTATAGAAAACACATGGGCCAATAACGTCACTGCATTATTGATAAGGGTCATAAGAGAATAATGCAATAAACCAAAACCAATACACACACAATTAATCACAGTTAGCTAGGGGCACCTTCGAGAAAAATGATTTCATTTGAAGGAACGCTTTCACATAATCTCTAATGAGATCAACTGCTCTAGCTGTTTATTTTGCTCTAAGTTGGCCCTTTTCACCAAACAGATTTTTTGTACACATGAGAAAAAGGTGCATAAGTCCTCAAACAGGACTATTAGCATTGTAAATATTTTGACTTTCATCATAGATAATATTATTAGTGATAAGATTAATTTGTATCATTAGTGTTCCTTGTGTGTATTCGTGTAATAGCAAATTTTGGAATAATATAGGTAACAAATGCTGGGATGAAGTGGCCCCTAGCACAGGAGAAAGAGTGTACTAGAAGTCAAGTGAAATCCTGACCTTTAGCAAGTGAATGATAGGAGCAGAGCTCTGGTGATTCTAGTGAAACCAGCAATAAACCAGCGTCTTTAGTACAGCTTACACAGCCGCTCCTGCAGCTACCTTTCTGACGGCAAAGGGCACATGGGTCTATAAATAGCCAGAGGGAATGTTACCTTTTCTGATTACAGCCCATTTCTCTATTTCCCAAATGTTTTACAATTGCTGACCGTTAATCAATATCTGCAAAAATATCCTGCTGGTAAATTGTTCAAGGCCTAACAGTGGCCAACTCAACAGTATGGAATAAATATTTCTACAGTATCACATTTTTGCAGTATGTGTGTATAATAATAATGATTCCATTCAGCTATGTGATCTGCTTGAACATTTCCACAAACCTCAGTAAAAAACACGACTTTGCACTGTATTTAAGATTTTTTTTTTGAAGATAAAGGCCTCCACCCTGCATATTGTATCACCTTCTTAATAGTGACTGGTAATGAAACAAACAATAGCAGAAACTTTAATATTTGAACAATGAAGTCTATTACGCTGTGAGAGAGTTGGTGTAGTTGGAGGATATCGATGTCTCGAGACCCACTGGGATGACATGAAGAGCCTTCCCAATGCATAATAAATTTTAGCTCTGAGCATTTTGCTCAACCCTATCATGTGCAGATACAGAAAATGAGCTTTAGTGTGTGTGTGTGTGTGTGTGTGTGATAACAGACTTCCTGGCTTTTACAGGCTCCTTGTAAAGCTAATAAATGTCATAGGTACATAATCTGCTACAAGTTTATGAAAACAGATCTCTCCTGTTAGCTTATTTTACGCTCCATCCCCTGAGGGCTTGATATATTATATTGATGAACCCATTAAGAGAGGATGATTTGACTAGAGAAACGCCTATATTAGATGAAGCTATGAAAGATGAATTCAATTGTAATTTGAATAGCGCAGCCTGGACCAGATTACTCAGAATGGGTTGCTGGGAATTGTCTGGTGCAAAATTGAGTTGTGCTTGTTAAGTCAAGTAGTCATCACTGGTAACAGTATTTGGCATCACATCCAGCGTTAATACAAAAGCTCATTGATAAAACCCTTAGAAGGAAATATCCGTTTGCATGTCTAACATCTTTAAAAACCCTTAAATGCATCCTGTAATTTATCATTGGTTACCCAATAAATATCACTCTCAGCCAAAATAACATTGCATATCTGATGTAGTACTGACAATGAAATAGCTGAGATTATTTGTTAAAAATGGTATTTCCAGAAAAAAAATCGTATATTTCCTAGTTTTTTTCTCCATATAAGCTGCACTTATTTTAGAGCTTCGAACAGGCAGATGGATTATTTAACATATCCTGGACCTGACACTGGAGAGGTAAAATGTCAAAATGACTGAAGAGCTTATTGATTACACAGTATTGACAGACACAAATGACTGACAAAATCTTTAGTACAAAGTGAAAAGTAATACATGTCGCAACATAGGACGAATGTTTAACGGTGATCTGCCTTCTTGTAATGTAAGCAATGACCTTATCAACAGTATAAGTGCTTAGCAGGGCAGTAAGAGGACCCACTGTTTTAAATGAAATATATATAATGTGGATGCTGATGACAAAAGAGTCGCCTGATGCTTCAACATATTCTGTTTTAAACTGTGGTGTGTAGGACAAAATCAGGTGATTACACCATTGCAGAAACAGTTCAAACGATTCAACATAGCAACCTGAACCCAAAAGAAAACAATTAAACAAACAAAGAAATATAATATCATAAGTATTAAAAGTGATTTTCTGTATGAAATACATCAGAAACAAACACCTTTTCCGAGCTTTTATTGAACAATTTTTATTTACATTTATACACAAAGTTGGCTGCTTTATATTTTAAGTAAATTTAGGGCTAAAAGAACATGCTAATGTGGTATGTAGTGTGGAAATAAAGTCCATAAACTGGACTAAACTTAACTTAAATAAACTTATTGTGCACTTTGGGTTATAATATATATAAATAATCCAGGCATTATAACTTGTCCGCTAGGAATCAAGCAAGATTATGCATTATGTCTGATACTCAAATACTGTGTACATATATGGTGAATTGTGTTGACCGGGGAGCAGAAGAGAGAGAGAATAAAAGAAGCAAAAAATATAAAACATGTCCCTTTGTCTTCTGTTGGCCCAAGATTCTAAAAATGTCCAGAACTGATGAATTTGTAGGGTTAAAGTAGCTTAACTTTGTCAAATGTCATTTTAGTAGTAACTGCTTTAAAGTGATAAGTAAGAAACTAAGAAAATAATAATGAAATTAAAAATGAGATGAATAAAGAAAATTAATATATTGCTTCTTCTAACACCAAACTATTGCAGACTTGACCAGTAGAAAAGGACAGTGAGATTTTTTAACTCTTGCCTTCTTGTCAGTACACCATTTTTCATAACTTGAATCCCCTGACCTGATACCTTCCTGATACAATAACGTATTTATTTTTGATTTTTTATTATAGAATTGCATTCCATGCCAAACTCAAAGGTGAAAAGGTCTCCCTCTTTCTTCGGGAGAAATAAACTGCTGATAGCATCGAGATATCACAGTGCACTTTAGGCACCTTGTAGCACGTATTTCACAGATGTTCCTGAGATCAGTGCTAAGATTGTAACGACTTTTATTCATCCTGTGTGAAATAAGCCGTTGCCTCAAAGAAAGTTTTAATGGGAGAGTAGGAAACAGGGGATTCAGAAAAGCAGTGGCTACTGTGCTGCACTGCTTGCTACAAGACGCAAGTCTTTTGAAATGAGTTATGTGGGAATAGATCCCTATGGCCAGCTAATCAGTTGATTTTTGAGATCCCTGTGGAGGCCAGAGTTTGTGAAACATCTCTTGTTTGCAGAAGCCTCTGTGATACTGCCTGAGATCTGTAGTGTAATTTTCTGGACAGATGGTGTCATGAAGTCAGACAATTATAAGCCAGTAAGTGAGTGTTATGTAAAAGCCTTTCTTATTGTATCATATGGACAGTGTATACAATGTTGTTTTCTTTGCCAACAACTACATTGTGCTCAGTCTGGAAGCAGGAGAATCTGTATAAGTGTTTTAGTAAGAGTGTGAAACAGAAAACAATGCCATGCTGCCAAAGCAAAAAGAAAAAAAGAAGCATGCTTTCACAAAATCCACTTACTGTTGCATTATGTACTTTCAGGAGCATTAGATTTTAAGTTAAATGACCCAGAAGTTCTTTATCTCTCCTTCACTGCATTATGCAGGAAAGCTTTTTTGATCATTGTGTGCTGTTGGATGTTTGTCCAAAGTGCCCTGGATTTAAAGCTATTGGTCTAGTACCAAAAGGGTGTTATATAAGTCATGTTAAAAGAGTCAGATTGATGTTTTCTCAACAAATTGCTCCAAACAGTAAAAAAGAGAGGAACAAGCACACAGAAAAGAAGAGTTACTCTATCCTAATCAGTGAACATCATGGAAAAGCATGAAGCGCTGACTTGGAAAGCACTGATGGTTACTGCTGATCAATAAGGGAACTAAACAACAGGAGCTGATTCAAGAAAGCATAAGGAGTTGAAGACAAAATCAAACACATTAACACTTTTTATCCCCTACCCCCCAAAAAAACACTTACTATAACATTAAATCTAAGTACATTGAGTCCACATACAGCAGTTCAAATTCAAGGCAAAAGTTATGAGATTTTTTGTAACAGGACATAAATTGCTTTGTTTTCTTTAATGATGTTAGGCAAAAATGTGTGCTCTACTACATGGACACTCAAAAACGTATACAAAATATGGACCACATGGAATACAAACACTAGAATTCAGAAAATGTTTATAGGGGAAATTAAGCCAGCTGTTTGGGCTTACTATGAATCACAGAACAGTTACTCATTATGGAAATCCATTATATTCTTTAAACCACAATATACAATATAGTGGGGATATTTTATATGCCTTAAATTAGGTCTGACATTGGATGTGTTTATTTACTTCTGCTAATGAACGGTAGAGTTTACCACACGCATAAGAAGAAATTTACACAATTGTAGTCAAATTGAGGTTCTGTGAAACTTTTACAGACGTGTCTTTGTATGTGTGGATTAATTAAATACAAGGAGCTGATTCCAGTTAGGCCTAGGCAATAATACCATTTCCTGTGCAATCAGCAAGCACTTGGAGTCTCCTGCAATTACAGCGTCATTCTGTTGTCACCATTTCCACAGCTATGGGATAAGTTTAAGTAATGTGTTTTTTAAAAAATAAGGAATTTAGAAGAAGGATAGAGCCAGTTTATTTTAGGTCTACTGAATGGCAATCAGCATAATCATCATTTCATAATCAACAAATTACAGTGCTGTGGTTATGCCCATGTGATCCTCGCTCACTGCTTCACATCAGAGCAATTGCTCAGTAATGTAATACAAGAACAGTCGTGTAAATCTATATTATTGATCTTGTTTAATTTAATAGGAGGGACGTGTTTATATTTGGACTTTTGAATACATGTGGCAGGATTTGGAATGTTAGTGAATTTGTTTGATTCAAAATTGAGATCTTCTGTCACTGATCTACATAGATTCTTATAATACATGCTGAAGTTCCTCTGAACCTTCACATGGCAGTAAATAATTAGAATCACATGGTATAATACAGACCTCATCCTAATCAAAATTCAACAGCTTCAGGCAACATAATCATGTCTTGGTTCTAAAACAGAGTTTTTTGGAAGTCGTGATTGCCAATTTAAATGTACAATCACTCTTTCCTAACAAAGCCTTAAGCATAAAGAAAGATCATACTAGATTAACAAAAGGGCAGATTCATAGATAAAGCACAGTCTCAGTTCTAATGCTGAAATATTCTTCATATTATTCATAACATGTTTATTACACATCACGCAATTTCCAATTTTCCAGTGGAAAGCGAAATCTCTGTGTCATAATGCTTTAAACTGAGAGGTTACTACAAACTAATACAACAAATATAAAAATGTCCACATAACCCTGTTAAATGGCAAGTATTTGTGATTCAAAAAAGGAAACCAAGACAAATCATGTGAGAATGTTTTCCACCCTCAATATGAAATTACAAGGTATAAAAATTAAGTGGCAGTCAAAAACATTTTGCAAGGAAAAGCAGGAAAAATCAAATTGATACAACAACCTGGTGTGCACATCCTTTTATAACTGGGAATGTGGCTCTGTCAGAATGAATCAATCACATTCAACCTCATTTTGAAAAGTAATCATCATACATCTGTCATCAGTGAAATTATTCTGATTAACCCCAAATAAAGATCAGTTGTTTCTGTAGGATTTTCGTCATGGTTTCATGAAGAGTTTACAAAGCATGCATGGTGTCTCACTTAGTGAAATATATCCATCAGAAGTGGAGTAGAAATACATTTCAAATAGAGAAACTTGAGCCACACAGTTACATCACCGATAACAAAAACTTACAAGAGAGGCTACCAAGAGACCTAAAGCAACATAAAAAGAGCTGCAGGAATATCTAGTATACACAAGTACTGCATGTGACAACAATCTCTCATATACTTCCCATGTCTGGGCTATGGAGTAGAGTGGCTAGACACAAGCCCTTTTTCACAACAACATCCAAGCTCAGCTAAATCATCCTAAACCATGTGGCAAAATGTGTTATGATCTGATGAAACCAACTCCAAACAGCATAATAACTAATTACCAAAAAATCCCCCATGGTGCAGCATGGTGGTGGTAGCATCATGCTTTAGTACTGGGTTTCTTCTGCCAGAAATGGGGCTTTTAGTAAGGTGGAGGGAATCACGAATAGCTACAAATATCAGTCCATTTTTGTGCACAACTTTCAGGTGTTTGCTAATAAGCTGAAGATACACCTTTCAGCATGACAATATTGTACATCCACATCAACAAAGAAATGGCTTAACCGAAAGAAGATCAATGTTTCTGAATGACAGAGTCAGAGCCTGGACCTGTATACAAATAAAAATCTGTATGGTGACCTTAAGTGGGCTGTGCACAGGAGATGTACTTACAATTTGATGGAGCTAGAGTGGGAAAATATTGTCAAGTCAAGATGCCATGCTGATAGACTCTTACCCAAATCGCTGAGTGGTGAAAGAAAAATAAAAAGGTGTTTCAACAAAGTATTAGTTAAAAAAAGTTTTTCACTTTTTTTATACGTTGTAATTTCACACTAAGGGTAGAAAAAGTTGACATTTTTATCTTGGTTTCAGTTTTTACATTGCAAAAACCTGCCATTTTAATAGGGGTGTGTAGACTTTTTACATCCATTTTACATCAACAACCAGGATGATGGATGGCATGTGTTATCTTTGAATTAGTACAGCATGGTGATACAAATGTATCGAGGTTGGCTAGGTGTAATGCAATAATGAGGGTAATGGCAGTAGCGGCTGTGTGGGAGTTCACTCCCTGTCTACGGCCGGCTTCGTATGAATTCCACCAAACTGTTCAGCAGGAAGAAAAGAGCCCTAATGCAGTTATATCAGCATAGAAATCGTTTGTACACCCTTCTGGGCTCACACACAAAGAAATAGTCTACTGGATAATTGTTGCAAGCATTATGAGTGCAAAAAATAAATGTCCAGCCTTTCCAGACTCTTGAACGAGATAACATGCACATTGCATACAGCCTAGTAAACACTTTGACAAAACATTACTGGCGACATTAATAAGCCAGTCATTTTCCTGGAAAGATAGTAAAAATAACAAGACACTAAGGGAGAGGAAAAAAAATATAAAGAATGAGAGGGGGGAAAGCATCAGGCTTGCCTAGCGTGTGATGGACATTTTGTACAAAACAACCCAATAGTCTTCCCAGTGTTTTCCAGCATACTTTGTTCTTACCACTGATCGTGTCCCTGGAAATACATAATTACAGTCTGTTAATACTGGCTGCCAGTTTCTAAATGATAACATAGAATTCATGCTTGTTTCTGGGCATCACAGGACATCAGCATGCTAAAGAACAGAGCAAGGGGAAGAGCGCGCCGGAAGATGCTAATTATGCTGCCATATCAGAGATGTCCGTCAAACCCCCAAGCCTAATGAATAAAACCCAGCAAGCCAACTGCTAACACAGCCCCTAAACACACACACACACACACACATTTAAGTGTTATGTGAAAGCCTTTCTTATTGTATCATATGGACAGTCCATACGGTGTTGTTTTGTTTGGCAACAACTATGGTGTGTTCAGCCTGAAGGAGGGAGAATTAGTAGAGTGTGTGGATAACAGAAAACAGTGCCATGCTGCCAATGCAAAATGAAAAAGAGACATATGATTTCACAAAATCCACTCAGTATCCTCCACACACATATGCATTTATAAATGTACAGACGAAAAAACACTGAAAGGGAGGAGCAAAATATTCCAGTGAATATTTAATTGATGACAAAGGTCAGATCCCTGACAAGAGATCTGAAAGAAAATGTCAGGAAAAAGAATATTGAAGGCTTCAGATATCTTTGATAGTCTAGTTATGGTAATGATAGGAGGCAATGTAAAATTCATGAGGTGTACCTAGCAGATGAAGATTGTTAATAATTGTTCTCCTGGCCCACAAGGAAGGAAGGAGGAAAAAAAAGGTTTCAGAAGTTGTACATAATGACATCTTTACATTTTGCCCTAATTGTTTGTAGACACTTAAGTGCAGCTAAATTACTTTCATATGTTGGAATATACACAATGAAAGGGCTGGAGTCCTACCTTTCCAAAACAGCTGTTTGGCAAGAGTGTGCAGAAAGCTTGTCATTAGTCTCTAATTACAAAGATCCTTTTTTCTTGTAATTACCTTACCGATTAAACCTATTCATTTATTCTGTAACAAAAAAATATCCAAGTAAACCAGCAACCATAATGCCTCCTGAGATTTCTCCAGAACATATAAAACCCGTCACATACATCAGTGACTGTTGGTCTGGAGATCATGCTCGCTCAGCATTGTCTCATCAGAAGATAGCTTTAAAAGTATACCTGACAGTTATATGTGTGGACCTATGTGGAGTCTGTCTGAAACAAATTATTGGCAACACTCATCAGAATGCAGATGAGCTGCCTTGAAATTGGGGGAGGCTTTTATGCCAAACCAGCCCTGTCAGGAAATCAGGATGTTTTGATTTTCTCTGAAAACCACACTCAATTCAGATTAACCTATACAGGAATGTGGATACTTAGAGCTTTTGTGGAGCCCCTGTGGGCAATCTGGAGGACAATTACCCTACATAGTAGAGTGGAGAACGCACCCGAGTCTACGCATTTGATTTTAAATGGCAAGACTGTGAAGCAATGAGCAATTTTCGTCAATTACCTTTCAGTCTACATGGAAGAAATGTGCTGTCAGGAGTGCATCAAAAATTGTTGGACAGTTAGCAAAACATAGCTGAGGTCTCCATTGGATGACATGAACAGCATGGTAAAGATTTTACAGAGGCTGACCTCTCTGCATTCATCCCGTGTTCCTTGGGAACTACTGTTGACAGGCTGATGTCCATCTGCTGTGAGAAACGCCTATGGTCTTGCACCACACCTGCATGCCATTTCACCACTCTGATCACAGACTAGCCAAGCATCAACGAACAGCTGCAATTCAAAGCTGTTTTCTCACAGGCTTTTTGCATTAAGGTTTATATATATATATATATATATATATATATATATATATATATATATATATATATATATATATATATATGTATATATATAAAATCTCCTAATGCAAAAAGCCTGTGAGTGAGTCTGACATTACTCCCTGGTTTATTCACTGTATTTATACAAATGATTTTCTGTGTATGTCTAATGAATGTCTTGCCTTTTGATTGTAGTTCTGAGTCGTGTTGTTTGTGTGTTTAGGTTTTCTGATTTTGTTTATTCTGGACTGCTCAGTATGCAACTTTTGGCCTGTTTCACCAGCTATGATACTGCACTCACACTCACACCACCCCCAGGACACCATATACGTACATATGGCTGCAGCACCAATTTGGACGTTTGCTCACCAAACACATGCAGAAATGAGTTTCCCCACATTTTTTAAAAGTAACCCATGTCTGCTGGTGTGTAATGTAAAATTAGACCTACTCTGTTTGGGTTGTGTCAAGTGTGGTGACTGGCATAAACTGTTAATAATTGCCTAAGTGCCCCTGAATGTCAGAACTGTCCATCACTCCCCTCTCATCTTCGTCTTTGAGTTTTCATAATATTTTCACTGAACTGCAGAAGACAAACTACTTTCTCTGACAGACTTGTCACTTTAACACTTCAACTTGTAAAAATATTTTACTTTTTACTCAGTGGCTTCTCCAGATGACATAAGTCACTGTTTGTGGGCAATATAACTTAACAGGTCTCAGAAAGGAGGCTTATTAAATCTTAGCTTTGTGTTACTATATAAAAAGTTTGTGTGTGTGTGTGTGTGCGTGTTTTGTTGTGGAAATGTCTGGTATTAGACTAATGTTTTATAGACGATTTTCTTCACAACTTACATCTCTCTTTTCTCTTCAGAACATGCTTTATCTACTGTTTACTCTCTTTTACAGAATATGTTTTAGCAAGTTGTTTACGCAGCTCATTTAAAGGGTTCTGTTGCATTTGTTAAATTAAATCCTGTTAGCACCGAGTGCAAAGTCAATTGCATCCATTGAGGTTCCATATGCTATTCACAGGGGTAGTGAGTAACCATAAGCCATTGTATCCTCATGTTTTGCAGAGTAATTTGTTATGTCATTCTAGTTTTAGGCTGAGCTGCTTGAGGGCCCCTACTGGGTTGCCATAAAAGAGCAACATGGGGTATTAATGGCTCTACCTCTTCCAAGTAGTTTCTTTTACTTCCTTTGGAAGGGGACCAACTCATTCCTTATTTTAATGGGTGTCAAATTTGTTTTCTAAATCTACTAAAAGGTTATCGTTGTTACATGTGGACAAGCACTTCTATCTGAATCAATGTTAACTTTGTTACAAGGGTAATTTACTGCTCTCCTCTGACCGCAGTGCACAAACTTAATCACCATATTTTTACAAAACACCAGGTGAAGGAGATTTATACCCTCAACATGACCAGCCACACTTTGGCCACAACGGCAAAAAAAAAGAGTAAACCCATACCAGGGCTGTTTTATTTGCCTACCTCTATGTACAACTTCACACTTATATTACTGCAAAAAAAAGAAGTTATTTAGATATGATTTGGAGGCTCTGGATGACTGGATAAGATGCTTAGCTGCCTTTATTACATTTTCCAGTTGTTTGTTATGGCCATGACTTTCCTGCAGCTCATTTGGACTGCTCTTAATGTCAGGAGATTCAAAACCTTACATCTGACTTGTCTGTATATCTGCATAGGGGGAATAAAGTGCTGTAAGGACACGTTCATTAGCACTGTTATTCTCTCCAATAGGCTGAGCTACACTGTGACACAGCACCAAGGGCAATCTGACAGAAACAGGAAACGTCACAGGATAAACGGAGAAGGAGCGAGGGCAAGAGAGGGTGAGAGAGTTAAGAGATCTCATTTTTCTCCACCAAGTTATCTTTATTGAATAAAATGTCTTCTATTAAGATGGATACCACAAACAGTCTTTTGTTTACACAATAACTGTAAAGGGAGGAAGAATTCTCACATTCTGCACAGACAATTTATTATTAATAAGTACATCAGTGCTAGCGAGCTGTCCCGGGGACCGCAGCAGTCGCGGATGGAACATTTATCAAACATACACACTAATAACCCACTACACAAGATACACTACTTCCAATATTAGGTAACAAAAGATAAATGTGTCAAGTGTATGATGAGTTATTTTGATTGCTTTAACTCTACTCCAAGACCCCTGTATGCCACAGTTTCTTGCAAATTATTTATCAAAGGCGACAGTATAAAGTATTCGATCAATATGATCAACTGATGGATATGTTCATTGAGACCTCATGCCACAACTCTCATGTAATAACTGCTGCGTAATTACAGTCAGTATTGCATTGACTCAGTGCTTGCTGTATATAAAGATAAATGTTATTCATTACTCTGCGTGACCGCTTCAGCAACAGAATATCAAACGACTCTGACCCTGCTGTTCTCGAGTCTATATTCACCTGAGGGCATCCTCCTCTACAGCTCTCTATTTTAAGACTGAAACCCAATCCCAAATCATTGCCTTCCTAATTAATGATAATGGAGCGAGGTGTTGTTGTATGTGGGGTTATAATTGTGGTCCCAGATACAGTTCCTCCCAGAGCAGACGTTTTTTTTTTTTCAATGTAGAGGAGGCTTCTTTAGGAAACAGATGGGATTGACAGCCTTAACAGCCACCAACGCACTCGCTTCCATTTTAGACCCTACTATTGGATTTCTTGCCACCCATATCAGTGCCGACACATGTAGATATGGTAGTTGCATCTAAGAGCAGAAATGAAATCAATACCGCCGACTCCTCAACAAGTCTTACAGCATTACAGAAGCTCAAGCAAGGCCATCTGCCCCTGTCTCAAGAGCTGCCCTACTCCATGCAGCTTGCTGTCAGTAATGTCTTGCTTATTTGGTTAACACTAATCAACTGCAGCAAAACAGGGCAAATCCTCTAGCAGAAAGCTTTAACTCGATTTTTTTTATTTTGGGGCAGTGGGAACATCTGTCCCCCCAAAAGGACTGAGTGGTGTAAGGGCTCAGCGCATCTACAGGATAGCATGGTGCTGACTCTGTGAAGCTTATTGCTTAAGGCAGATGGTCCCTAATGTGAGATGGAAAGTTATTAGATTTGGAGCCATACCCAAAATTATATGGGTGAAAGCCACAGAGGAGGCTCTAGAATCTCATACGCAGTTCTCTCAAGTGCACCACAACATAGTTACTTGCCCTTTTATGGACACCAAGCACTAATGAGCATTAAATATGTGGCTGCTGCCATGTGTTTATATAAAAGATTTCAAGTACAAAGAAGAGAACTTTGGCTCAGTCAGAATAATTCCCCATCCTTAATACAATTCAATACTGAGGCAGTCGTTTTATATGTCTGGTCTTTAAATGGTGCAAATTCATTTTCATCTGGATGGTATTAATACTCATAACCAGGAACCACAGCAATGTAAGACATCTACTGCTGCTTGATTGAAGAAAACATGAAGAATAAAAAGACAGAATGAAAGAATGAAAAACTGTCTTTAATCACGGGCTGTGAAATGTGTTGCCAACAAGAATCGGACACACAGAATGTCGAAAGAACAGGGCAACTGGTGATCTCTGTAATGCCTATATATGAACAGATCATTTGGGTTCTCTTTTAGATGCCCACCAAAGCAATTTGCCTCTGACAAAGCTTTTCACATGATTTTTTTTATTTCATTGGCTGGCACAGTGTTTTTGCACAGGGGGGTGTCTATTATATTGGAGTCTGATTAAAGCATGATAGCTTATGTCCAATCTGTTTTCCACAGGGGGAACGTGACAGCACACAGTTCTCTCTACCTGCTGCCACTACACTGCTTTGGGTGATTTACAACCAACGTATGCACCACAGTATTTTCATGTTGTTCCCGTTGAGTGCCAGGATGAAGAAATATTATGCTTTGCTGACAAAATACAGTGACAGCCATCTCCTGCTAAAAAAAGCGTGCCACAGTGTTAAACCGTATGAAAGCAGCGAGACAAGTCGGGGTTGAAGGCATCTGTAGCAGCCCACTGCTATTTGATCTATACCAGCACTGATTGAACGGAATGATGTTTATAGCCGAGTTAAAAAATTGACTGTCAATTAAAAAATGACACGGGGAAAGCAGAGGTCCCTAAAACAGACGCTGAAATTTACCCAGCAGTGATGATGGGCCTAGCTGGAGAAACGTGGCATATGAATATATTTTGTTTCAGTGGGTTTGCCTGCAGAAGAGCATGTAAAAAAGTATGTAACACTTTTTGTTAAGGCTCAAGTGAAAGCACGGAGTTGTATGAGGGCGATGCAGTCAGGTGGTAACTTGATAAATTGAGACACAAATGTCAGTATGCAGCGTGTCTCCCTGCGCTCCATGCTCAATTGTTTGGTGCCTGGTAAAAAAAACACTAACATCTAGGATATCACTGGCTGTGTTTTCCATGTCCTGGCTATAGCCAGATTTTATTCACATGAGTATGGAACACATTAATACTGCTGATAAACATAGACCAGCCATTTTATCAGAAATGTCATATTAATGGTGGTTAGGATCCCATTTTCTCTCAGAGCGTCAGCAATTCTTCATGGCGTGGATTCTACATTGTACTGGAAATGTTCCCATGTGATTGTGACCTATGTTGACATGATTTCATCATATAATTGCTGCAGATTTGTCAGCTGTACATTCATGCTGTGAGTCTCCCATTCTACCACATCCCAAAGATAACTGGGGAGGCCAGTGATATACACCAAACTCATTCCAATGTTCATGGAACCACTTTAGGATGACTTGGCCTTGTGCAAGAATTAGCCTTTATAAGTTGGGTAAATTTTGGCCCAAAATGAATGCACATGATCAGCAATAATAATACTCAGACAGGCTGTGGTATTCAAACAAGGTCCAAATGCACCAAGAAAACAATCCCAGCACCAGAAATTGAGATTTATGGAGACTATAACATTTTTCCAATCTTCAACTGACCAGTGTGAGTACACTGGGCCCACTGTAGCACTCAGATTACTGTTCTTGACTGACTTTGATGATACAGCACATTTACCTCAATGTTTATTGGACTATTTGGATTATGGCTGAAACACAAATAGAATTTGATTTCAGCATAAACACCTCTAACCTCGATCATTTTAGAAGCACTATGAACAAAAAACATATTTGTAACCTAATTAAATTATGGTCATTATGTCAACTTTTGAGTATTTGTGTTACAAGAATTCCCCTGAGATATTCATCTCCTATAACTTTAGGAGCTTTTATCTCAGTTTATTTCTTGACTCATACAGGAAATTTGAGCATAAATGCTGTTTGCATAATTTAAATGTGCACAAAGAGACAGAACCAGTCTTTTTGTTTAGAATAAAGTCGAATGTGAGCACAATACAGAGAAAAAGGGGATGGTAGACAATAATAATTATGTGCTATGGCGGTTCACAAGAAAATGAGATTCCACCAGTCGTTATCAACCTGATGCCGTAAGTGATCCAGCTGATTGGGTTAGATGTGAAACTGAGGTGACATGGAAACTCAAACAGAGTAATTTGGAAAAGAATAAAGTAAGATATCACTGAGGCTTCATATCCAGGATATCCAGGTTTTCATCAGCAATAAGCCTTCATGCATCAGTGGAAGCCGTCATACATCCTCCCATCCTGACCAATAATCCTTAAATATTCACCGTCACAGTCCATAAAGCTTCAATAAATGGAAGAACTCCCAGACTACCCAGTTTTATTTATTAATGTCAAATGCTTTTTTATCCAGTCTAGTCCAACAGCAACGTAGCATATTATGTAGAATAACTGTCAGTGATAATGTCCTGTGCAATATTTTTCAAACCAGAAAGTTCATTATAAGCTAACCAAACAATATGGCAGCTTTATAGCATTTTGAGAAAAAATGAAAGTGTCAATGTGCCAATCCAGCACTTGTTCATTGACCTTCAGGTCATAATACCTTCTTGGTTTATCTGATAATATACACAATGACCTACATCAATAATCTCTCACATAATACATAATATCAGCGAGTGTCCCAGAGTAAAACATATAGATCTTCTGAGTCTCAACATTTCCCCCAGCCAAGCCAGGCAGCCTAACTAAGCTCTCCTGTGTAGCAATCAGGGACCACCGCTCAGCTATGGTCCTGTGCACCACTCCACTCTGTCAGGGATTTTCCATTGGCCTTGTTGGGCCATTTTATTCATTGTTTCCCTGATGTAGTGATTGATGTTCTGCACTCTTAATCTGTGTGAATGATAACTGCTGGAGTGTGTATTGTGTGCAAGTGTGACACTGGCCGCGTGGTCAGGGCCACTGCTGACTGCTCACTCCCTCTGCCTCATTTACATTTCAATCTCAACCTCATGAATGTGAAGACTCTGGTTCAAAATTAATAACACTGTGAGTGGGAGGTGGGCAGCAAAAAGAGGAGGGAGCAAGCATGCAGAGCAGGTCCTGCTTTCTTCCTCCTTTTGTTCTTCACCAAAAGTGCCCCTACTTTTATTTCCCCTTTCCAGCCTTTCTGCAAGTCCCCAATGAATGGCATTACAGGCAGTGGCATATCTGGAGTGACACAAATTTATTTCAGTTGCACCACCATAGTATATTTTCATAGAACCAGGGGCGATTTGTCTGGGGACAATTTAGTTTCCAAAAAGGATTTAAATGGTTTCTGTGGAGATAGTAGGGAGAAATTTAATTTGTTTCTCATTTACTACAGCAGGTATGAAAAGGAGAAAAATTGGATGGCTGATGGGCTAAAAATTGGTGCTGTCCCTCTGCTGTATCCCCTAAAGGACTGGGATTCTTGAATAATATAGATTGAGTTCGACCCCCACCCACCAAAGCTGCCACGCATCCCACTCCCCTATTCAACCCCCCTCCAAAGCTGCTTCCAGCCCTCTGAGACTGGTAACCTTAATCCAACTTAAAGAGTAACCTTTGGGGAGACTGCCAATCACTCCAAAAACAATGTTTCAATCGATCTGGCTGTCCCTGTGATTTATGGCTTCATTTTACAGTAATTGAGAATTAGAGGGAAGATTAGCAAGGCTCAACACTTCAGCTTGATATGCACTCTGAGCACTGTAATTTGTCACATCGGGATGTTAGACACTTTCTTACTCACAAAAGGGAGGTGGGAGAGGGGGTTCCCTTCTAATTGAATTTCCAGATAACACTGGAATTAATTTGACACTGTCGAAATTTGAATACAGCCCTCGTGCCTTCTTATTGTGAAGCGTAGAGGCCCTCTCGCACACTGCTGGGCTGGCAGACAATATTGATCCAAATCACTTTGAGTTGAGGCCAACTGAAGTATGGAATCACTAAATCTTATTTACACTCATATTGGAGCAGTTCATCTGAAGCTATCCAGTGCAGATAAAGAATATTACCTTTCATTTTGTTTGACTGCGCCCAGATGAAGTTTGGAGTATTTCCGACTGGGGACAAACATAGCGAATGCCTGGAGTCAACAGTAGCGATTGAATTAGCTGCCAACTTTAGAGGTCCATTGTCTGGGTAATTTGTCGTCTAAGTGGCACAATGAAAGCACTCCCTACCACTTTCTGAGCTCCCACTGTTGTGCTATCCATAGCCGAAAGACAATTCACCCCTACTCTACGCGATGCATATAACAAAGGTTTGTGGATTAGAATGCTTCTCCTTCAATCTGCCAATTCATTCAAGAGAATGTTATACATGTTGAAATGAAAACAATCTTTCTGACATTCTGGATAACACTGGCACTTAATCACATATACATTGTTTGCATGAAGGTATGCTAAAGTAGGAGTGTTTTTATATCTAATATACATCATTTTATGTGGAGATACAACAGGGTAACTCTCATTCATTATACTGCAACTGTGAAATGTAATAGTCCCTACATTTCCACAGAGTATTAAAATCAGCATGGGTTTCTATCCCAGTTGTGCCCCATTGAGGTTAAGTGCTATTTTCAGTGGGTTGAGTTAGTGCAGGAGCTCTTTAGCAGGCTAAGAGATGCATTTATCTGCTTAATGAACTTTGGGCTCTAACTTAATCCAGCTAATGCCTGTGTGAGTCAATTAGCAGCAGCGGATGTGCTGCGCTATTTATGAGCCTGAGCGCAGTCTAGCTCTCCTCAGCACACTGCTGCTTGTGCTGTAGTTTCTTTTGCAATTGCTCTCATATTTTCCATTGAATAGGAATAGCTGAGTGAATAGCTTAACATCACTTGCTCCTATTTTAAACTGATAGATGCAACTTAAAATCAGCTTTTCCTTTTGTTTTTTTTTTAAATTGTGGTTTGACGTAATGAACTGGCAGCCCTCTCTCCCTAATCTTACTTTGGCAATGCAAGATTTACATAAAGTTCCAAATAAGCTTTGCTTTCATAATATAATAACATTAACATATGCAAAACCACTAATGTAATCATGAGAACCAGCTCCACTGACGGTAGTAACCACTTGTCCCTAGTGGCTCTCTGGAGACTCTGACACAGAGTAATTGAGCGTGACACAGTCTTGTAACACACTGCAAATGAGACATGTGTCTGAACATCCAACAGGTTCTAGAGGTGCGTGTATGTGTCTAACCCCTCATTTTCCATTCAGAGCAAGGTGCTCAGCCTAGACTGCATGGGTCCAGAGGAAAAGGATAGGAAAGCTGGAGGAGAAAGAGAGAGAGAGAGAGAGAGAGAGAGAGAGAGAGATGTAACAGCAGGGAGAGAATGGGGAGGGAGGTAACTGAGAGGCTGACATAGATGAGTAGACAGGGCTGAATGGCCCATCAATAGATCCATCACGCTGCTAATTTGGAGCACATTTTGCATACATCAATTAAGAGGGTGCTGTATGTGTGCTGTCCTGAACTAAGAGTAAATAAAAGCCACACTGGTGGCTCCACTGACCTGTGTGACCCCTGAAGCAGATGTGGATAGTGTAGCTCCCTGCACAGATGGGAGAAGATCAAACAGCACATTTTACACATTTACTTTTTTTTTCTTTTTTTCTTTTCTTTTTTTACATTTTTTAGCTTTTACATTTAACTATTTATTTTTTTCCACAACATTTAATAACATTTAATATCAACATCACTTTAGCATTGTGAAGTGATGAAAATTGTCTTCATTTATTATTCCTCCAAATGAACAACTGTGTATATTTTCTCCTAATTAAACAAGGTGATTGTTGTAATTCTTGTCAATATTGGCCAAGAAATGTGCTTTACATACTATCAGTAAATTGTATCAACTATGTTTAGAAAATATGTATATAAAATATTTCCATTTATATTCAACATCACTGTTTTTTTTTTGTTTTTGTTTTTTTACATGTTTTCTTGTTGTTGTAATGCAGGTGTTTATGCAAGCTATATTCACTGCACTCATTTAGAGCTGGGCTACACAGCATATCAGAGCAACCAATATAATGTTCATCATAATTTTTTTTCCAGAATCAAACATTTTCATTTTTTCTGTTCAGCCTGCAACTTAACTCCAAGGCAAGTGCATGTTAAGTTTTCTGAAAACTTATAATGACCACTAATATATTATACCAGGCTTACAGCTTCATGTCATAGTCTCCTGGAATGATTTCCTGCATTGCAAGGTATGTAAGAATCATGCAAATGTGTTCATTTGTTGCAGAACCTCTATAAGGTGGTATCTCTTGGGTATAAAATATTGTGCTCTGAACATTTTATATGTCCTGACAAAACCAGGATTATATTAATATTTTAACACTCTAACCAATTTACAGCTCAGTGACATGAATTAATATAATCATACAAGTCAAAGCAGATAAATGCAAAAGAACCTTGTAGACTGCACTGGACTGTAAGTATTTTCACACTTCCTTAGTGACATATTAGGCAGACAGCCACTTTCCTTCCATGTCATTGCGGCAGAAAACAAATGATGAGTGCACTTTGAGAACACAGCAGAGCACCACGGGGCAAGTCGTTAACCATGCCTTATAGGCTAGACACACTAGGTACCTGTATGAAGCACAGCACCTGAGGCTAACCAGTTACTATGCCACTCACTCACCTCAACAAAGTGATCTGGCACACCAGACTCTAACTCTTGTGTCATGTCATATTTGGAGTAGATGAAGACGGTTAAGACTACATGATTGAGGGGCTTGAAACAGGTTGCAGTGAACCTCAAAAGACAATCCAGTTGGGTTTATTTTGTTTAGATGCAAAGAAAGCTTGATTCCAGCTGACTTTTTTCCCCTGTGACTTTCACTTCACACAATTTTGACATTTCCTGTAACGTAAGACTGTACCAAGAAAGCAGAAGACTGGAGACAAAATTCTGAGATAGGATATTTATTTAGTGCTGTCTAAAACTCTTTGAATATGTATCATCTAATGATATCATATAATGATGTAATGGTGGGTCTGGTGGGCCATCTCATTTACACCAAGGGGGGATTTAGCATAGCCAATCCAAAACTGTCATTTTTTTTGGGAATTGGAAAGAAACCAGAGAACCATAAAGAAACCCATGTTCGGAGGAGAACCTGTGATATTTCATCCGGACATGACTGAACTAGGGATCCAGGATCAGTAAGGCTGCACCACTACACCACCAGTTCTAATAATACAATTAAAATGCTGCATACTGCATTATAATGGCAGTATTTGCAGTAATGTGTATCATGTATCAAAGGTGTAAGTATCTAATCCCCCTTTGATATAAATGACCAGGGCACCTTTTTACGTTTACTCTCCCATTCATGACATTTTGACTTTTGACTTTCTGATCTTTTCCTTTCCCACTATTGAACGTCGCTGGAATCATCTTGCCCCAACTTAATTACTACAAATGAGAAACACAGGATTCTGCATACTCTAACTGTATTACACTGATATAATTTATCTTTGGTTTCTTGTTTTAAGTCCACGTGGCTCCTTAATAAATATTGTCAGTTAAAATGAAAATGCAGCTGGTGTAATTAAATTTAATTGGATCTTGTCACCTTGAGTTTGTGTCGTTTTTTGATCCTTGTTGAGTGTTGCTGCTCCAAAGTTGCATCTGGTTCGTTCACTACTTTATCGAAAGCTGTATCTTCAACTCAGGCAAACCCAAATGCATCTAGACCTTGTTTTCTATGGGTTAGCAAACCCTTTGAACCAGCATTGCTAATTTACCAAAGGTTTTTGAGAAACTCTCTGCAACATCTTTTTCTTTTTTTTTGTTGCTTCCCCTGCTCCAAGAGGTTCATTAGGTCTTTTCTCACAGACTGGCCTCTGTAATACTCCACCATGTCCTTCAGAATAATATGGCATGAGATTCAGTTTGTATTCAGAGATTCAATCAAGAATTTATGGTAGTGACTGTGGAACCATAAACCTTTAATAATTTAAAATCGACTGTTTCACCATCTGTTTTAGGATCATTTACCACCAGTAAATATAACAAATATCAAGATGCTTAAATTATATAATTCACTCTGCAAGAAACAGCAATAAAATATATTAGCTTGACTATAGATAAATAAGAATGAATTATCCTTTAAAAAAAAATCTTTTTTTTAGTACAATATTTAAATCATTATATATTAAAACGATTGCTTTCTGGATTGGATGCAGTATCAGATGCCTTTGCTCAGGCTTTTGTGTGGATTAATAAAAGTGCTAAATCGTGTGGTCTGAAAAAGCTTGGCAGCATACAAATGGCACCTGTGTCACAGCCTAGCTAAGCAAGGAATTGAACATGCAGCTCAATACCTTTGGAGCTGGAAAATCTTTTTTTCTCAATAAGCAGGACTGCTAAAGCACATTCCCTTTCAATCCATTAAAGTGTCCCATCTCCAGCTCCTCATCACACCGGCCTCTTAATTTGACAATGACAAAGAGCTACTTGCCGATTTTAAATTTCATAATTTTAATCTGTCAAGCCTGACATTTAATTAGTGGCTTCCTAACCTGTGTCTGCCTCGCTTGTGAAGGGCACCGTTGTTCAGCATGCAACACAATCTTGCCGGCAAGAGTGGATTAATATATATGTACATTACCAGCTGCTACAAAGACAATACACAGAAAGGGGGCTATTAGTTCTTAATCTAGACAGATGAGGTTAATAATACTTTTAAAGAGCGGCTCTATTAAGAACTGACTGATTAAGACCTGCGCTGGCTCCTTCATGAGCTGCTGATTGGAACCTGGATGGGAGCTTTTTGTTCTGCTCCTCGCTATCACAGGCAAAACCGACATTTTTTTTCTCTTAGTGGTGACAATGAGGACCAGCCTAATGAGAATCTCAACAGATCCCTGTGGGTTTAGAAAAGAATAGCTTCTTCTAAAGAGACCATTAACAATCTCACAGTCAAACAAATGTGGCTTCCTTATGATATAGATACATTTTAATAGAAATAATGATGTGGAGGGGAAATTCAATCAGTTGTCAAGTATGGGACAAATGGCAGCATGTGTCCCAGTGTCTTCTCTTAACCGTGAAATGTATCCTGTTTCCTAGCATCAGTTAAACAGTAACTAAAAGGTCTTTGCTCACTTTTAACCTCTATAGCTTCTGTCTTTCTCTCTCTTTTTATCCGATTTCACGCAACTGGCTCTCTGAAAGTTGTTATTGATTTGTGAATCAATAAGTAATGAAGCAAGATGGGGAGGACATGACTGAGAGGCAGACAAGTTTGTGGACTGTCAGGTGTGCTGCTGCGGCAGGCAACTAGGTCCGTGGGTTGCCTGCCAATTAATACCTCTATGGTGTCCTATGCTCATTCACTGCTGACGGACATCATAGCTGGTATGGGACTATGCCATGTCAACAGTGGCATCAGCACATCTCTCCATAGCTCCTTTCCCCCCCCTTTTTATTACAGGAAGCTTTACTAATCAATATCTTCAACATGCATTTCCTTCCTTTTTCAAAATGCCATTGATTTGGTGTTCATGTCAAATCAAGACTGCTCTATTTCTTCTGTCTTTTTTAGTGACCATTATGCTTCAGTTAGAAGAATGGGATTTAACATATTCCAAGTGCCAAGATTTTCCTAAATAAACTACTGCAATTAATGGCTGGGTTTGAATTAAAATGTCAGATATAATATATGGAGTATATACTTTTTTATAACCTTGTCAGAAATCACATCTGGCAACCAATCTGGATTTTAAAACACGTACACATTGATCTTTTTGTAGAGCCAACTCAATTCGCATCAGACAGAACAGGATTTCTGTGTCAGTGAAGGTTAGGGGCACACTATTGGTGGAGTGTGGCTCTCGAGTGTTGTAATACACATAAAATACACTCGTAAAAATTATATGTTGTATAAAACAACGAGTCTGAAATTTTAAAGACCTTGCACATTGTGCATAGACATAACAGAAACACAACTTTTTTCAGTTCATGACTATGATGTATGTAATAAAATGTAAAAGGATCGGCATATTATTACTTCTGGAATGTATTACTATTACTAGAATTACTATAAGTCCATAAAATTTAGCCACTTTATTATAAATAGGTTTCAACTACATTTCATCTGCCCTGAGTCAAATACAGGTCTACTCATGAGGCCATTTTGAACCCTTTATGAGACTGTTATCTTAAGCCTGCAGAGAGAGGATTGTTTCTTTCTTTCCAAGTGTATGCTATGATCATCACCACAGGGTTTCTTTCCACTGCTGCAATATGCAATCCCTTGTAGTAGAGGGGAAAAGTAGAGGGGAGAGAAATATTTTCTAGAACTGGAACAAGTAAGAGGAGATTCAACGCGGCCCACATGTACTGGCAGAACCTTTCGAACTAATGAAAAAAATACCACCTGCTTAATACATCATGGTGCAGTCTAACTGATAATTGATAACGGGCTAATATCCTGCAGAGGTGGAACTGTAACTCATTCAGGCTCCCTGCAGCCATAATGGACTTCCCAGTACCGCATAAGCATTGGGCTCGCTCTGTATCCCACTGCCACGATAAGCTCTGAAACTGAACTCTGGGCTAAATATAAGAATGAAGCTCTGAATTCTGGAATGTGCTGTCGGCCTTTTTATGTGTAGCATTTCTGCTGCCATGGGGTTCCAGTGCTCAGATAATCTGTAGCTAATCATATGAATCTGACGTGTCCCCTACTGCTCATTACTGAGCCCATTATCCGATAATTAGCATGATTAAAACGTGTTATAAAGACGAGCCCCCTATCCCGTCTGCCCCGCCTGGTTCTGACTGTATCACCGTTCTTGAAGTCACAAAGACATGAAAAGCAAATCACATCAAAGCTGGAATGCTTAAGCTGGTGAGTGAGTGAGTGAGTGGGTGAGTGAATGAGTGAGGAAGTAAGGAAGTGGGGGGATTAGTAGGTGTGCATAGATCACATCCTGTGATTTTTCCATGCTACAAACCCCTCATTAGTGGTGCAGGGCTGGAGCTGGAGGCCCCTCATTAGACCTCAGTCTAAAACTTTGGCCAAAATGGCACACTAGTGTATTAAACAGTATTTCAAACTATATGGCACCAAAGGAAGAGAACATGTTACATCTAAAACTGTTTACTACCATGTCAACAGTGAAAAAGCCATGTCCTGTAATTTGACCCAAACAACACAGTGACTCAATTTTGTTGAGTTCTCAACGTTACAAACTACATATATAAGGTATATCAAACTACAAAACATGCCTTATAAATTCTCAGCTGGGGAAATCAGAAATTTATTAACTAGTCCACTGAGCTAGTAGCAGCACCCTAGCAATACCCAGTGCCATTTTTTGCCCCATCAGAAAAAAGTCAGCAAATCATTAGCCAGTGTTTCAGCTACGAGATTTGGAGTGCTGCTCTCCACCTAACAGATATTATTTAAGTAAGATTAGCGTTTTTATTTTCTGCAAGTTAGCTGTGTTTCTAACTGGAGAGATATATTATAGCATCATGCTGAATTTTATTTTCCACTGTTTTGCTAGAATTTGCATGTTTCCGATTCAGAAAAGATCATAAACTGTCAATCAGATAAGGACTCAGCTACTATCTAGTGCAGATAGCGCTAGTGTAGTGCAGCAGATGCTGGAAAGCATGTGTTATAGTTACATTTTTGAGGCTTGTCACGCCATCACATTAACTTTACAATATAAAGCGAATTTTAAAAAAAAAAATGTTGTGGAAGTCAATAAGGAGTAGAGGTCCTTCTTCTGGTTTTTGAACCTACTATTGCAAATATGAATAAAAACACATAATCCAGACACAAAAGGTTGCAAACCCCTGGGCTTCTTATTTTTAAAACCCTGAAATTACTAATCTATATGGATGTGTAGTTTCCAGTATAGGTATTAGCTTTGACAGACTTTAACAGACTTTGTTGTTTTCATTTTATGCAGACAAATGTGACTTCAGTTTAAAAGGCCCATAAACTTGCAACATGATGCTTAAACTGATCACAGAATGTTCTTTGTAGGTATATACTCTATTTTATTAATTTTTCATTTATTTCTCTTTTATTGAACTCTTAACTGCACATTATTCATGCTGGTGCAGCTGTAGTCGCGTGGCATCGGTTTTATTGTATATTTGTTTTTTACTGATGAAGATTTTCAATTTACCTACCAACTGGCTGCCCACTGGAGGTAAACAAAGTTTTTATTCAGTTTAATTGAATGAAATTTGGTTAATTTCTATGTCTAACTTTTTTGTGACTCATTCTGACAGTCAACAGTAACCATGCCACAAATCAGGAGGCTAATATATAAAATTCTCCAAATACTGCATGTGTTACAAAAATAGGACTTCTGATTAACCGTAATTACATATTTACACAATTAGGTGTGTGTAAATAACCTAATTACTAAGACGGAAAAAGTGGTTGATTGTATCATTTGGGTCAAACTTGGATAAAAATGAGAGCACAGGAAGTTTTTAATCGCGTTTTTGGTAGGGGAAAAAACATATTAAAAATGTGAAACAGATTTGCTTGCAGTTGCTGCCATAATGTAATATTTATCA
Source organism: Hemibagrus wyckioides (assembly GCF_019097595.1). Lineage (NCBI taxonomy): Eukaryota > Metazoa > Chordata > Actinopteri > Siluriformes > Bagridae > Hemibagrus > Hemibagrus wyckioides. Next base: position 19,560,202 of record NC_080715.1, read on the forward strand.
TGCATATTCAAATGTCCACATAATGCACCTTGCTTAGACATTCATATTCTAATTTGTATACAATTTCCTTAATGTGTCCGGGAATAGTGCAAACCCTCATTTATATTCATTATTTTCAAATAAAGAGGAAAGCTCTATAAAACAGAGGGGGAAAAAACAAATCAGTGAATAAGAGAATTTGTAAACAATCATAAAGGATATTACTGAAGATAAAAATTTAACCATTTTCTTTTTATAGTGCAATTATATTCTCCACGCAGCAAAAGCTGCTTTCTTCTAAGAGAATATTGACTTTATCACTGAAGTCCTTTATCATTTTGATATGGGCCACTGCCTTTATGAGAAATGGGTCAATAAATGCCTTTGCTACAGCATTACCCAGTGCAATACTAATGCTCTTCCACATTAAAATGTCCAGGCTTAGCACTGAGACACTTCTCTGCAAGTAGTTTGTATAAATTTAAAATATTTTCCTGAAGGTCCTTGGAATAAAACAAAACCATGACTAATATGACAATTACCTCAAGTCCATAGAACAATAATGTCTTTTCTGCCTTTTAAAGGGAATGTCTGTGATTAATAAACATCATTTCAAACACACACACACACACACACACCTGTCGCCCATTTTAAAGCAAGCTTGTGTGTGCGTGTTTTGGGGCGTGGGGTTCACACCCTCTCTCCCTCCCTCTGATTTAATCTCCGACTCCCCGTAGGATTATTAGGATTCTAATTCAATCTGAATTTCAGGAACTTGTTTGCTTGGTTACCTGTCATGTGGCATCAGCTTGTCATATTAGTGCTGATCGTTCCCTGCACCTAATCTGCTTTAAACAATTTCATTGGGCGGTGGTCTATAAATCATTTCATAATGGGCCTGACATATCCAGGGCCTAGGTAAGTAAACAAATCAGGTTTGTTTTGCGTTAGGCAGCAATGAACTTGGCTTTATTAACTTCGTATTGATTCATGCACACCACAAGGTCAAAATTTCTCCAGTTCCTCATTAATGTAAGTAGGGGTCAGCACTTAGCAATTAAAATATTTCCAAATGCAAGAAAACCAATGTGATCACATGACCTGTCTTCTCTGTCTTCTCCGCAGGCCTTGGCCTGTAAACAGAGAAATGTCATCTAAGATTATGGGCTGCATAAAATGAGGAAACTATACCCTGAAATAAAGTGCATGCCAAGACAAACAACTTGTGTGCCTTTGGCTTTTGAAAACCTACAGCTCAAAACTAATTTTAATGTGTTAATTAAACAATAATAATGCTATGTTTTTGTTTCCTCTCAATAAAACTTTTTAATCTGCCTGTGGCAGTCTGTATGTGTTGGTATGCCATTTTAATTTAAAACTGAGGAAACTCTAGTATTTTAAATGATACCCCTGCCAAACCAGAAGAAAATTTGTTTTGTTAAGCTGTGACAACAGATGCAGAACACATGCTTATTTTTGGCCCTGTGAGAGAAGCCAGTATACACTTAGAAATGGAAAATATCACTTTTCGCTTTTTGATGATTTAAATGTAGAAGGTTAACCTTCAGGTTATTTTATTCCATATTCCCATTGTAAATAAGCAAGGGTGTAGTGATACACGAGGTTCAAGTTCAACACAATACAGAGGTGTATCAACACAATACATTATTAAATACAGCAAAAATAAACATTGTCTGAATATATAAAATATTGAAATATAAATGAAATATTTCCATGTTGTCAGTTTACATCCATAAACGTCCACATATTTCCTTATATATTCTTTTTTATTTTTTATCTTATCTTAATGTTAATTCAATTATGTTATATATTATAATATTATTAATAATATTTAATTAATGTTAATTTTTTTTTTTTTTCTGTTTTTATAACAATATATATTTTTTAAATGCACTCCACCACACGTCTCACTGTGTATGATTGTGTCTGTGACAAATAATAGTTTGAATCCATTCAGACTCTATTCATTATATAATGGAAGAAATGTTGTATATCAGATCATAAGTCACACAAGTCTGTAGCCCGGGATTTGTTTTTGAGTCCTGCATTCTCCACTACCAAAAATGAACTCCCTAACTGCTGCAGTGATTTCTTTAACCTGGACTGAATCAGCGAAGAAAGTCTTTTGGATTGCAACAGAGACTTTGCTGTGCATGTGTGTGCACTGTGTTAGCTGTATGATTGCGGTATTAGTGATGCTGTATTCTACACATATATGGCAGATTTACCACACTGTATTATAATAAGCATCATAATTCACTGAGAAAATAAAGCGCTCTCATACACCAGACCTTAACGATTTGGGGAAATCTTCCATTTCCTGCCCCTGCTGTTTTTCTTAAGCTAATATGCTAGTATGGTACAAAAACTGGCTTGAGGAAAAAAAAAGGTATTTAAAAAAAAATTTGTAGCCTCTTCAGATCCAAGAAAAAGAGGAGGCGGGGTGTGAGCTTGATTATGTTTTAATATTTATTTCTTATCAATTAATATAAAGAGTGTTTTATAATTAATAATAATTAAAAATGAATGGAACTTTATGTATTGTTGTATATGCAGCCATATGAAATAAGCATCCTTGTATCGAGTGAAACACTGCAGTTGTTTGTACACTGAGTATAAATTTAAGCACTTAAACTTAATTCAGCACTCAGCAGCTTTAAAAGTACTATGACAATACCGATGGTCAGTGGTGATTCAGTTGAGGTTCAGTTGATTCTGCATCCTAGACCCTTTAAGTATATATAGAGTTTACTAAAATTGAAATGAATTATTAATTATCAATAAATTATTCCATTACATTCTCATTGCTGTGTTATATTTACCTACTTAACAGCCAAATAAAAGGGGAACAAAGAAAATGTGCATGAGATCAATAACGGCTCAATGTAGTGCCACGAGAGCTTTTCACACCAATATCTCCTTAATGCGAGCAATTTCCTACAGCTTTGTACCATGGAGAGGGATTTAGGCCCACTGGCTACCACTCTTTGAATAAATCCCAATGCTTATCAGTAAGAAGGAGATTAAACACTTTTTAGGCAGCAGGTAAGCCATGTGTTAGAAAGGTGCCCTGATCCATTCAGGAGCTTTTAACCCCCAGTGCCTACCACCGTCAACACACACACACACACACACAGATTCAGACAGACATGCAGAACACACATATGCAATTATTTCATACTTGCTGCTCTTGGTTGCATACAAAATGTGAATGAGCTGGCAAGAACTCACAAGCTCATTTTAGAAGTCACTTAGAGCTATGTGGATTGTGCAAAGATGACTTGCAGCTACAAACTCCAGGAAATAAATATACATAAATGATGGTGTCACATTTCTTACAAATGTGCCAAGCAGATGCCACAGAAAAAAAAGACAAAACCGTCAAAGTTCATATTTCTCTTAATTTTTTTTTATTTTTTTTTATTTTGTTTTTCATGGTGGGGGAAATATAATGCATCCGGTTCCAGCTTACTTTTTGCAAATATTATTTCTATTGGATGTTGAGCTCAAACCCAAATTATTGCTGGCATGCAGCAGATAATCTTCTCAATTATAGTGGCTGCTGTGCTGTGTCTGATAGGCCTCTTTGGCATTTAATTCTTCCCCAAACATGTTTACTGTTGACAATGAGAGGTAAACAAGGCAAAAAAGGGACGAGGAGAGTCTCAGGAGGCATAGAAATACCATATCCAAGACGAGCCACAGAAACGCTACAAGTGAGCAGCCACAAACTGCTGCCTTTATGCCTCTGACTGACAGCAATTACTGAAATGCTGTGATAGTGCTCGACAAGCCTGTGCTAGGGCAATACTTCTCCAAGAAATGATAAAAAATACAACTGTTTACTTTTTATCTCTTATTCTAAGCCACATCAATCAATCATTCAAGCTTTTAGTAAATCTTTTACCAATTGACATACCACAAAACCACATCAGAATTTTGTTTTCTAGAGAAAAAAAAAATGAAATGGAGTGATGGTGGTACAGGAGTGAGGGGCACACAAACTGCGAGGAAAACTGCATAGCAGGAGTTTAGTGCTGCCGCCTGTTTCAGTTTTTTTAACAAAAACTGATGCAATAGTAAATAATGGACACCGCACTACATTAAAAAATGTTATATATAATCAGAGTTCATTTGACATTTGCAGTATTCAGGACAACCCCCTACTGTTTAATTGGGTACTATAGATTTATCATTGAGACAGGCATGCCCCCAACTTGTTGTGGAGAGATATACACCAACCACACTTAATAAGACATGCTAAGCAAAGCAATTTTCACTGGACCTATCTGGGTGCTTACGCTTACATAACTAGTGGTTATTATGGAACTTTTAGCAGTAAGTGGATACTGAAAGTGAACAGAGAGAATATTCAAGTGGACGATAAGAAAGAGAGAAAGAAAGAGTGAGAGAAAGAGAGAGGGGGAGAGAGGAGGAGAGAAAAAGAGAGAGAGAAAGAAAGAAAGAGAGAGAGAGAGAGAGAGAGAGAGAGAGAGAGAGAGAGAAAGAGAGAGATGCCTGGCTTAGTGACAGGTCCATTCCAGAAAATGGAAAGCAATGTATAGCCCAAAGACCCCCCCACCCCTACAGCAGCGAAATGTCTATCTCCCGTCTCACATTTGGAGTGGTCAATGAGTAGATCATGAGGGGGCAATGCAATCGGAACGGGAGCCAGATTAGTCTCTGTCTGAGGACATATCCTTCTCCCAGGGGCTGACAGAGGACATCTGACCTAACTTATGTGGAAAGTGACTCTAATTGTCATTTCAGTAGACAAGAATCTGCAACCATTCCAGAGAATGCTCTTGAAATTTAGCAAGCTACTTTATCATATGGACAGTGCCAGGCTGAGAGGCCTTATTGGAGGAGACTTTTATGCTAAGATGGACTCCTTAAATTGGCAGGGCACGTCACGCAAAGCTTAACATGCATACAGAATGGGGAAAGCGTTTTTAGTGCTGGGCAAAAACAACATTATCTGACAGGTAGACTTTAGAAGCACTTTAGTGAGATCTATTATCCATGCCTCATCTTCTCAGCATATACATGGATGATAATGCTAAAACAAGGCGGAATATGTTGTAAATGTTCCATAACATTTCTCTCATATGGTTAGTGTGTCATTTTAGTTGTGGATTAATCCATGCCACAGTAATGGATGCTATCAGTGCTGCCAGTTCACTTGTTTTATGTCAAACCTGGAACAGGGAGCAGAGCTATTTCAGACCAATTTACTAAATAGACTCTACAGCAATTCCTTTATTCAGACAATATTAACATAATCTTGTTAATATTCTAACAATATTGATAAGATTACTATAAAAAAAACAATAATAACAAAATGGCTATTTAAAATGACATGTTCAGTGATATTAAATGACGTTAAAACAGCATGGACAGTTGGTTTTAAGCATCAAGGCAAACAGGCCTTGTACAGTGTTCAGTAAAACATCAGCAGTGCAAGTTGGACAGACATCTCTGGTACAGCTGCCCCTTCACCCATGTACATAGCCTAAAAGAGGAGGATTTCAGTCATGTTTTTATTTTGCACTTGGAATACAGCTGCCCCCCAAAGTGCAGTCTGTGAATTCAGACTATAAGTGCCTGGGGGTTCTTTTAACGGTTTTGGTATGACAAAAAAAGCGAGAAAGAAAAGAAAGTTAAGATGTCCTATTGAGTTCATTTAGCATTCATGAAAGCAAGCCTTTTCTTCTCTTGCAGTGGAAATGAGTTCCAGACATCTCCAAAGCAATGCAGGTTTAAAAGACATGAGCATTCATACCATACCTTGTCAGGTACTATGTTTTACCCACAGGCTTAACTCAGCTATTTAGACTCTGAAGGATGACAGCAAAGCATTTATTTTACAGGTGCCATCAGCATATAAATGATTTTGTTTGTGCACATTCCATCATAGTTTATGAATATATCTCAATATTTCAATTACTGCAATTAGCTTTTGGTTTTATCATGACTATATTTTAGTGCTGGAAAAGGTAACATTACAAAAACGAAACCAAAAAGCACTCTTGGGTATCCTCAGTCTTTTCACAAAGATTTATTTCTGAGGCTATAAAATGACTTCTGTATTGCAGAACCACACTCAGATCCATTTTCCACAAAAAAGGGGGCTTTAATATATCTATTTTTATATTTTATGTATTTCATCAAAGGAGGTCATTTCTTCACTGGTAATGTAATTTAATAATGAGAATGAATTTCTCCCAGCAACATACCCCACACACACACACATACACACACACACACACACACACACACACCAAAAGCCATTTTCTCCATAATGCAGTCAAACAACCTGAAAACTGTACTGATCAAAATCAATTTAAAAGGATCTATAAACCTTAACAATCATGATGCCTCAATAAAAAATGGCTGCAATTTATTCTGTTCAAAATAAATAAATAAATAAATAAATAAATAATTGAAATCAGTGTGAAAGTTGTGTCTACTTTCACAGTAGCGCACTTATCAGTCAAAAGTCGACTAATGTCAGACCTTTTGCTATCATTAAGTAATATTAAATAATATATATTTAAAACACACTACTAAAAATAAATGTGTTTTATGTCCCAGGCTACAAACTTTTGCAAGGACAAACCATCTGCAGATATTTTTTTAATCATTTGCAATTAGTTTTGTTTTAATACCACCCACAATTAAAGTCTCTGTCTGCATAATTCATGACACCCTGGTGCTCGTGTCACAAATCAAATGCAACAAATTAAAAATAACAACTCTGAGATGCTGTGATTCAATTAAGAGCCATGGAAACACTGGGCCATGCATAATTGACGGCCAACATGGTAAGACACATGTCAAGCTTGTCAGCTCTGGTGGCACTATTGGATTTGGCCTGCCTCTGCCACTTAAATCAGTGCTGTAAAATTGTAGGTTACATTGATTTCTTGTTTTTATTTGTATGAGGTTTGTGAGTACAATGAGAAAAAGAATAAAAATAATATCGGTGCAAGTGTCAGCCGCGGAGTTCAGATAGCCGAGCCGCTGGAACTCCCTGAGGTCCATGTGTAAGCATATCACATAAATTAAAACAAATCTGACTTATATTGATGCGTTTTATTGATTTAGGACTGTTACGTGTATTGCTATTTAAATGACCCTTTCCTCATGACATACACAGGAGAAATTTCTCCGTTGTGGTCTGCTCTGCACTTCACTAGACCTTGAGCTGCTTTGCCTTTCATGAAACGTGCTGGGAAATAGTCTCATGTATTAATGATGGAGTTGGGGAGTTCTGATTCCACAGCATGTCTGTAATGCGCGATAGTAAAATAGACTGAATCGCTCTAATCTGAGCAGCAGAGCTTTTGTTCACGTTTCAGTCACACAAAGGTTCCAGCAGAGTTCATCAATTCTGAAACTGGCCTGCTTCTGCTGCCTGAGGAGGGAAAGTTCTGAAGCAATGCAGCTGTGAGCATGTGGTGGATATAAATTTGGAGGCAGGAGCCATCCAGGGGTGATAGCAATAGCCACATCTGGATTTTTCACTATGAGCCTGAAGAATGAAACATGGATTAAAGCTGATGTGAGCTGTTTGACTGCATAATGGTTTGGATTTAAAACAGCCATTATGGTTATTACCAATTATAACTAATATTGTAATTCAATTATCATCTTCACTTTCCACTGAATCTGGTATGTTTGACAAAGAAGAAATCTCGGCTCTATAATTTCACACAATGGGCCTAAACACAAGCTGACTTATGTCTGCTGTGTGCTTTAACATGCATGTAAGTGTCTACGTTGTGCAGTCTTTAACTGCACTTAACCCAAAAGGTTACCTTAACAGGTAGACAGGGTGTTTATTGTGATGCTTGGGTTTATCATTTATCAATGCTCTTTGTTCTGTGATGAATTTGGTAACTTGTGCTCTGGTGCAATCAGCTCCATTCCTAAGTAGTTTACAGATCATAAAGCAACTAACAAACAAACTATCTGTAAATAAAGGTGCGCATGGTATAAAACAATTTTGTATGTGCTAAGTAAGATCTCATTTCTCTCTACTTTGATAGTCATTTTGAAGGAGATTTCACAGACAAATACACATGGTTTGAAGAACTGGTCTATTGAAATCTGGCTGTAGACGCTGGGGTAAAATGACCCAGGAGGTGAGTGTTTGTCTTGGGCCATATTCAAAGAACAATTTTCTTTCTTTTTCTTTCATACTTGTTTTTTTTTTTTTTTGCTTTTTTTTGGCTGCAGCCGACATTCTTGTCAAAGTTCCCTTCCACAGAAATCAAACCAAATACAAGTACACAGACTGTCAGCATTAGAGAGCTTTCTTGAGTGTCTGCCATTTAATTAGCTAATTAGCATAAATAGTCCTATTTTAGTTGGGTAGATACAATAGACCAACATTCACTGGCAGGCGATATTGATTGCCTCTATTCTTTCAGATTCAGGTATTTCATTTAAAAACAATTTAATATAATAAGGATTATGTAAACATAAACAGATGTTAGTCTTACCTTTCGTATTTGTAGACTGACATTAAGGACAAAAAACATTCAAAACACTGTGTTTCAGTCTAAATCAAAACCCAAATATTGCCATTTTATCAACAACATGATTAAAATTGCAATGTATGAGGACACATAATAATAATTACTGATGAGATATAAATGAAAATTCTCACACTACATGAGGCAGTGAGTGCTGATGTGTGATAGATAAATGGTTCAAACTGTTTAAGACAGTCTTCAAAGATAAGATAAAGATCACTGGAGTTAAAATTGATTTTAGATTTTTTTTGCCTGTCCAACCCTGCTTTTAATGGGGTAAACATTTGTTGTAAAATAAGTAGTGACTTGATTATCAGAAATACAGCAAAGAGAAAAAGAAAGTGAAGAGGAATATATTGAATGGAGACAACTCTGAATCCTTCATCGTCGCTCTGCTTTTTTTCTTGCATTCCTACAGACAAACTGTAGAAGTAAACAATAGAAATAGATGCACAGGTTTGTTTTTACAGCATGTAATTTCTGCACATAGTAATTACCACTGACTAGGATGCAAAAGTTCCCTGAAGCATCCTACCAGTTTCTCCTGCAAGTTGTTAATTGTAGCCAGACACGGTAACCTTAGAGTGGCCTGTGTCCCTGCAGTAACCCTCAGTCCTCTCTCCCTCTCACCACGCCATATGGGAAAATTTTTCAAGCTGATTGCTCCAATCTGATTAAGGGAAGTTATGTAGCTGCCATTTATTGGTATTCTTGTGAACTAGCAAGCAGCTGCCTCGCAAAGGTTCCCACTTAAGACGCTTTCTGCCTGTTCTAATTCCAGCATGTCCATTAGAGGCAGTTAGATAAGTCGACTGGGTAGCCTGTGCCGTGCCAGAGCCGATCTCCAAATCAAAAACGCCAGCACAGCAACTACACTTTCTTGGTGGGTTCAAAAACTGTCATGCCCGCTTAACAACAGAGTGGCACTTAAAACACATCTGAACACACACAGAGAGCAGTGGTGTGCAGGAATTCACTCACAGAGGCAAACTTTCAGGAGATAAGCTCAGCGCCTTATTTATACCTTGTTATGCGCTAATACTGTTAGTGTACTTCGGCAATAGCTAAGTTGGCCTGAGGAGCTCTCCACAAGTAGGGAATTAAAGCATTTAGCCATCTCTAGACACTTAGCGCCAAGCAGGATAAATGAGCCTTATGGCCCAAGCGTTATCTAATCTCCTTTGCATTTCCTTTTAAGATCATGAAAGAGGAATCTAATTGCGGCCTGATTGTGTTGGTTCGCTAAAATTCTCATTTAGCCTGCACGTTCTGGCAGTGACCTGGCTGGTCAGTGAGATTGCCCTCAGCATTTGGATAACAGCAGGCGCTGGAGCTGAAAGCCATGTCTAACAATGAAGACGAATAAATAAAGGGCGAGAATAGATCAAGGGTAACAAACAATGGCTCAGATCAGGGGCACCCTTTACAGTGAGCCAAGAAACAAGCAATATGAAAGTATAAACAAATAAATTACATGCTCAGGCCACTGTTTCCTTTTGCTGCCAGAGGTCACACATCTTGTGCACAAAGCAAATTCATTTCCCTGCACTCTATATTAAACTCCTCAAGAGCTAGATGACATCTTGGAGCTTACAGCTCATCTACTTTTGCGGCCACCACATCAGCAAAGGGAAAAGCTTTCCTTTGCAAATTATCATTTGAGAAAGTGTTATTTGAAAAATTGCAAAACTATGTTATGACAGCTCAGGGCTTTCTGTGTGGAAGACTAGTCTGAAACACACCGACAGACTCTAAAATGTTTCCATGGCTGTGTCTTGAGCAAATGCTCGTCAATACAGCCTGTGGAAGTGTAAGGTTAAACATAACTTGCCTTTAAAAAGTTGCTGGCTAACTTCCCTCCATTTAATACACAGCTGAGGTGACACAAGCAGTAGCTTTGCCTACACGGCAGCCAACACAAAGCTTACAGTCACGAGAATAGAGGATTAGGTTCAAGAAGAAAAAAAGCTGCTCAGACAGCTGCTTTTTTGTCTTCCACTTTCAGTTTCTGACAGATGGGGAATAGTATAGTAGGGTGGTCCTCCTTTGTGTGTATTTTTTGTGTATCATTATCATCATCATCATCTTCATTATCATAATTATTAAAAGTAATGAGTATATAAATGTTCCGCTGACACAATGGAAATGTCCCTACTATATTCTAATACACTATTATTAAAGTATCTTTTAAGCATTTATATTATTAAGTGTGGTTATAATATACGTTAGAAATACATGTAGTAACACATTCGGCAGCTCTCGCAGCAACTACTGAGGAGCTGTTGCAGTTTATTTTAACCAGACAACAAGGTGTATGAACTGTTACACAACATTACTGACAGCTCCATCAATCCATCACATTTCTGATGGAGAAGCAGGTGATCCCGGACTTCACACGTCTAACAAAGTTGAAAGTACATGAGAGGAGCTTGGCAACCCGGACGCAAATGGATGTGGCAAGACAGGTGTCAGTACAGCCGTAGTTCAAGACTATTGACATTATACAGAGGGCACCGGAGAGGCCCTAAAATGTGCTTTTATTTGATGGCACGGCACAGTCAGGTGAAGGTCACAGCTTGCTGTCAGTTATCTGCCAAGGAATGTTTTATGAGGATCTTCCAGTTGACAGGGTAAAATCAATGACGGACAGATGACAGTTCTGTTTCTCCCTTATTCATATCTGACAATCTACAAGCTCCCTATTTCACTATAGCATCACTGCATGTCAGAGGAGAAGATATTATCAAAACAAATGAATCAAAAGCATAACAAAATTAATTTCTTAAATTTTTCTAATTCATTTATTGAAATTAAGTGTCAGGTAATACATAACATGCATTTTTGTTGAGATTGTTTTCTGAATTTAATAATTATATCTTTTTTTTGCCATCTGACCCTCAAAAGTAAATCCTTTAACAGTCTATCCATAAAGGCCTCAATCTGCATTTACAGTTCAGTCATAAAGCCCAACACAATAAAATGAATATAATAATAATAATAATAATAATAATAATAATAATAATATGACATAACCCTCTAACACACTCAAACCATGTATAAGGTTATGACCATCACAACTTTACATTATCCATCTTTTTGATTAGGAAAGCTTACTGAGGCAATGCAAGAACTAAATTAAACATGTTCTTCAAATCTGTGGATGTAAATCACAGCTTTTTAGAGAGTTCACTAGTCTTACACATCCTACAGCTTAATCTCTCTTCAGAAACCATCACAGAATAAAGAAACACTAATGTTCTGAAATAAGGGGAGTCGATCAAAGTACGAAGACATCTGGTCAGCGGCCTAGCAAAGTGTTATTGACGCAACCAAAAGATAAAGACATAAAACATCTGAAAGTCCATATTCTTATCTGTTTAGTAACCATGGGAATTTAGGACAACAGCTATTACAGAATAACAATTCCTAATTTCATGATCTTAACTCCAGATAGGAATAAATGATTACACAAACATCCTAACTTGCCAGAATCCCCCACTGTGGTTTAACTGTAGGACAATCGCAGTGGTGTCTTTCTATAGCTTATCATCTTTAGTCATTCCACTGTACATATAAAGTTACAGAGGTTTTACAGCTGTCGACAGTGTACATAATATTAATAATAATATTTTTGTAAGGCAAGAACATTTACTGCATTATTGCAGGTGTTATTATTGAACTGGGATTGTGTTTAGAGCGTAAAAGCAATTTTAGCTTGAAATGTTCACTAAAACCTACAGTATATCAAACAGCTCTATGTGCATCATCATATTTCATACCCCTGTGCTGTTGATCAGAAGGTGTGGATTAACTGTTTATAAGAGCCTTGTTCAGACAGTAGTTCCAGCTAAAAGAATTATTAACACAATATAGTATTGTGCTTGTTCTAACAGATTATTATTTGTGACTTGTACAGTAGACACTCCACATAATCTAAGGGTAAAGTTTGCTATATTTAAAAATGTAAACATTAGCAAATCACTGGGGTATAAGAAGAACAGAACATTTGTTATAGGCAAATAATCCACTTCAGGGTGTTAACAGCCCTCCACTCTGTGTATCACACCACCCCAGGGCAGATTATTGGCCTATAACAGCACATCATGTTGTGTGTTATTCCTTACCTAGTTAACAGGCATGACAGCTGATTATTGACCATTTTAGTATTTCTGAAATGTTGATTCTGAAATATAAGACAGCAAAATAAGCCATGATTTCCTTCTATGAAAATAATTTGTAAAAATTGAAAATTATTTTTTAAATCTTGCACTTGTCAGATCTTGTCTTAGAAGTTAAGACAGAAATGTTCTATAATACGACCCCAGGTTCTAGACTGAACTAGCTGCAAAGTGTCATTGACCCTGCCCTCTACTCCTGCCCCAGTCCTACATCTGACGGTCAAACCGGGGACAGATTGTCCCCCCTGAAGGCTTTGGTCCTCAGGGACACCGAAAATTGAATCCGTTCACCCTATACAGACAACCACACAAAGGCCAGGCCTCCATCAGCAGGTGGCTCTATGCACAAAGTCGTGTTGACTCTCCTCACTATGGCAGGCTAAGACTCTCCTCAGGGGCTCAGAGTCACACTAGAGCAAGCTGAAGCGGCTACGGGTTACAAATAGCTGCTCCTTCAAGTGCTACAGTGAATTACAATGGATCTTCTCTGGGTTAAAATAAATAAATAAATAAAACACCTAACACAGCAATGTGCTCATTAGTGGGCAGATATCTGTAGTGCTGTTCAACTGTGCATATTATTTTCCATGTTATTTTTTTAGTAATAACACATACACACGGTACATGGGCACAGGATGGATGATCTCTTTGTGCTTTTTGTTTGTGGGATGTGTAAAGACACATATAATAAATTATATAATTTTTAGATATAATTTATTCACGATTTTGGCCAAGTTTGTACATTATTACAATGGAAAGTAATTGAAAATAATAAGGAATTGGAAAATAAAACTTGCAAACAAACATTAACTTGGTCTGTTAAATGCAACTAATGAGAAGGCAAATAGTTAGAAAGCCTGTAGTTATATGGCAATAGTGGAATGATGTAAGAAAGACATTAGACATTACACAGAACAATTTATAGTAGGGTTCTCAGTATAAAAAAAATAATAGCTTTAATTTACAAGCAATAATGTTTCATAAAAGTAATTTTCTCCTAGAGAACTTAATTACCAGCATTATGACAAGGCAAAATTTTCTGTATTCTTATTTTGTGTAACCCATCAGTATTTAGTGCTCCTTAATTCCACAGTGAAATTGTGCCTAATACCGATCACTGTAATGTTTGTGAAAGTAGAAAACTTCTTGAGTGTTTTTTTTGTTATCTAATATGTATAGTTAATACAAAATAGTATAATAAGAGTTCTTTAAACTTCAACCCAACTTAAAGCCTTTTAAAAAAGTATTGTACCCAAATAGACAGAATTCATCAAAGCACTGAAATCTAACGGCTTATTCCTAAAATATTGCTCTCAGCAAAATGTAAATTCACCTGAGAAAGGATGAGAATATGGACATAAGAAATGGCTTTCATTTAAAAGTATAAGGAAAATTAATAGTTGCCTCTGGAAAAGTACAAGTAAGCTATCCATCTGAATATTTCAGATAAAGCTGATTTTGATAGCTTTACATAATAACGTAGGAACAGAAAGTGTTTAAAAAACTTGACAATATAATGAAAATAATACAATTAAGAAGATCAAGAAGTTGGCTATGTTAAGCCAACTTAATGAAAGCTAATGAGGCCAATCATTTTCTTTCCCCCACCAAAAAGCCGCTGTCTAATTATCAAATTAAGGAATGTTTCTTTTTTGTGCTAGTGAGAAAGCTTCACCCACATAAATGGAGCGAAATTTCTGAAAGGCAAACACTGGCCTTGGTCTGGGCAGGCAGGCAGGCGTTTAGAAAGTGATGGGGGTATTAATCATGTGTGAAGTTAGGCCCACTCCTGCTAGCTCCAGGCGGCTGGCTGTGTTCGCAGAAGCACAGGACTAGGCCACAGCAGACGCAACTCACAGGAAGTGCAGCTGCACATGCCTGGTGGGCCTCTGCACAACTTCCTCTCGCTGACCCACTGAGCAAGAGTGCAAGTCGCACACATTACACCTGACACACAGCACTGAGAGCCATCTACTACTGCATAATCAATTGAGTAATATAATCACACACATATGCCACAGTGACTTTTCCTATGACATTTCCCTTAAAGCAGTATTAATTACAGTGTTGTATGGTAAACTTGGGTCTAATGGTGTGCAGACTCTAAACACTGCAAGCCACCATTTTTAGTTAAACTTGTATAAAATTAACTACTGCAACTTATTTAAAAAAAATTTGGTTAGTTAATGTTATTGTGCTTAAGAGACAAAGAAGACAATATTCATAACTGTGTGATATAAATTATGTGTGGTTATATAATTTATATGATCTGGTCTGTTAGGACTGTACCCCTGCAAACCCTAAAACAATTCGACGCTACCTAGGTTCCAGTCTTATTTTAGTCTTTGGTCCCTAATAGATTCTCAGAAGACACAACAAGCATTACTCAGACACATGTTAAGTTCACCTTGGATACAGACACAAAACAAGTTCAAAACATCCAAACAGATCCCACATCCCCATACTAGATTGTGAACACTCCTCCTAAATAAAGCTATGCCATTATTTATTGCAACCTATTTATCTATGATTGGCTAATCAAGCACCGTTGGCATTGTGTGTGCCACATGTGAGTGGTTTTGATCATGTTCAAATGAGTCTGTGTTCAGGCTTATGAGGGAAGCAATTTATAATCAGACTAAATGCAGTATAGTCTGTCTCTGCAGGGATTTAGTGAGCTCATATGTGAGTGACTGGGCCCATTCTCCTCCCTGCTCCTGTGTTGAACTACAGCTGCACCTACTGGTAGCGCAAAGGCATTCTCAGATTATATATAACCCACGCAGTTCATCTGGGAATAACATAGAGGTTTAGAGACTGACGACTAGAAAATCAATGGGGTATGAACTGTGTTTCATGTAATCTAATGATGAACACTTTCTGTGATTGGTCTATACAGAAGACATAGAAACTGGTTTGTTTGCCCACTGCCCACACTACTTTCAGTAAAAGGTGCAGAGACATCCACATGACAACCATTTACCCTCACCCTTACTTCGGTCTGTTATCATAAATAGAGCTGTATCTTCTACTGCAACCATTTTAAACACTCTGAAACTCTGCCAAGGTCAGGGGTTAAAGGCAGGAGTATTTTCACACTCCTGCAACACCCCTTCATAGTTCAGAGGACTGCGGCAATTTTACAGGTGCAGGATGTCTCTGAAATGGCTTAACTGCCCAAGCCCAGACCTGTAGGGGCAGAGAAAATAAGGAGCTTAATTGTCCCTGGGCTTCTTGAGAGACTACACAAATGATACAATAATAAAGTGTCTTTTTCTCCCTCCACTCTTCTCCTTGCACCGTTTTCTTAGTTCTAATGGGTCTGGGTCCCACAGAGCACCAGTCTGTCCTATGACAGTAAACGTGTCTGTCACTGGCTTTCATTTGGCCCGGCAAGCCTGCTGGTTTGAAAAGCTGCCTGACACCCGTGACGTGGGCAGCGGTAATAGGAGCTGATGCCCACTTGTCAGCAGTGAGACATGCTAAGGGGTGTTGTCACAAATCAGGTGGGGAGTTTTATGCGAAATGATGCCTTCCATTTACTTGCCAATGACCTTCCAAAGTTCACTCTGTGCTATGGCCGACTAGATTAAATTTAATATCTCTTCGTGGGCTTTATTACCATGGAATTATGCACTTTTCCCCTCCTCGTTCACCTTAAAAAGTTCACTGCTAAGGTGTGCAGCAAGTTTTGCAAAAATTGCAAACATCCAATTACAAGTTCAACAGTGTTTTAAAAGCTCCTCTGGTGAATGCAAAAACATGCAAAGGCATGGTGAGGTGTGGGTTGTGTTATGTCTTTGGAAGTAAACAGGAATGCCCAGAGACTATTTGGTATGCAACTGTGGGAGTTGGGGAGAAAAGGAGTGACCTTGCAGAGGCAGGGGGAATTGAGGAAACACATAATTTCGCAAGTGAATATGAAGAAAGACAGTAGTTTCTTTGGTTTTTTTTTTTTCTTTCTTGATTCGCTTTAAACCTTGTTGAATTTATAAATAACTGTTTAAATTTCCAGTTTGTTTCAGCAGTGCATGTAAATCTTTCATGGCTTTCACAAATGAGTAAACAAGAGTAACTGCAGCAGTGTTGACACTTTAGTAACACATTTAGCAGAGCCATATATTCAGACAGGCTATAAAGAAACAAGGTATAAAGAAGTCAAATAGAATTAAGCCAGTGTGTTTATGAGTTTAGTTTGCCACATGGACTCCATATGTTTACCAAAGATGATCAACCACCACAAACAGCACTGATTTGTTGAGCAGCAACATGATGTATTACGTCTCATATTGAAGGTGATTCCTCTATCCATCAAATGTGAATTTATGCTGATGTTTAATACCTGCCTAAGTGAGTTCCAACAATTCATGACTATAATATTTAGAGAGGGGTAAACTGCCATTTAGTGCTGTAACAGTATTATTTATGTCTGAAATAAATTTCTTTTTTAAAAAAATCTAAACACAGGAATTTGCAATAATGTGCCATTGTGCAGTGAAATACATAAATTATGCACTCATTGTTATGGCTTTCTCATTTTCTCTCCACCTCCAGGCATACTGAAAAGCTGATTCAATGTTGGTCACAATGAATCACACACCTTACCCAAACAAAGTAACGTAAACTTTATACAAATATAGCCTTAAAGCAACACATTTATTAAAGGTCACACTCAAACATTTGCATTGACGTTAACTTAGAGTCCGAGTGAGGCTGCTAAACAGAGGGTCCAAAAGCCAACATGAGAGTCACATGATGAATAAGGAGTGCCTTCAAAGACAGTTCTTGTCTCAAGTTTGAACTTTTTAGTACAGCACCGATGGCTTTAGAGTCAGTCGTCTTTCAATAGGTGTGTAAGTTATTTCACTTGAGCAAGGGGAATGGGAAAACAATTGTTCCTAACTGATTTTACTCTAACCCCCTAATGAACCCCATGTGGCAGGCATGCCTTTCAGCACACTGCAAATCTCCATGCTGGCCACTCCAGGCCTGATTAAAGCTGCAGTGCTCGCCTGCTCTTCATTACCACAGGCAGGAAAACCCAAAGTGAAATAAGTTAGCACCTGTATGTTCCAATTCTGCATGGTTTCTACATGTATATAACCTTTGCGTGTGTGTATTAGGCTGACAGGTTTATAAATGATAGGGTTACACGCCGTTAGATCTGGATTGAGGGCATTTTAGGCTTGAGCTCTGTGTTGCAACTCTAGTGAACTAGAAAAAGAGCAGATACTTCCTGTGTAGCAGGTCATAAGGATGAATGATGGCTTTAGTAGGAAAAGGGGTTAACGTCTCATTTGGATGCAGGTGAGAATTGAAATAATAATTTAACAAGGATTACACTTACTTTCACAATCCTCTAAGTCCTTGCTATATGGTGGCCTGATTTGATTTACTGCTTCAGAGCAATGTAAAATAAATCAGGTAACTTTATTAAAGAATCCCTGTGAGGTAAAATCTACAATCTAAGGACCATTTTGTCTCCTCTGTTTGCAAGTGACTCGGTTTGAATGGAGGACATTAATACGCCTAGGGCTTTGGGCAGCATTTAACCAATTTAGCAAATAGTCTTCAGGGTTGTTTTATAAGGAATCCTCATTACATTTTGTGCTGAGAACAGCTAACATGAGAGGGTTCCTGTGTCCATTTCCATATATTACAGCTCTGCATTCCCACTTCTGAGTGGAGGAAGCACCTGTTTGGATCCCCATGGCCTCTTTCCACCCAGCTGACTGCTTTCATCCCTCTCCTGTTTTACCCACAGGTGGTTTTCTTCAAACCCTGTGCTTTCACCCAGCCACAGTGAGAAAGGGGGTGAACTTGGTGGGCCGCTGGATGTAAGGAACCCCAACTAAGACCCTGTGGGAAGATTGCTCACCAGGTGTTTAATACGATCAAAACTTATTTACTGCACCATGAGATGCACCTAGGCTCAACTCCAAACAAATTGGGGCAAGTGGAAGCTTTAAAAGGGATGTCTGTTCTGTCGACAGAGGGCTTAAAGTTAATTTGATCAGGCATGTGTACTCTGTGCGAAAAGGGGGAACATCTGCATTCAGTGGCATGGACCCATTTGTTGCAATTTTGGGACTCATTTCCATTTGCAAGAAAGATAACTGCTTGCATATGGAAGCAATAGATAGAACAGGTCGATGCAATTTTTCTCACTAGGGGAAAAGCTCCTTGCACAGTCATCTTAGTTGGTGGAAGAAGAAACAAAGACATGGGTTTGAGAAGGCATGCCTTTCACTAGAAACAATGCCTCTGCTTTGTGCTTTTCAGTTGAAAAATCACCCATGTATATGGAACTGATGTATCATCTATGAACAAAACACAAGCTTCTCACAGTGATCATTACACACAAATTTCAATAGACTGTAAAAATGAATATCCAAGGCTAAGACGTCAGTACGTTGTCCTCAAGGAATAGAGTTACACACAGTAACAGCTACATGCAGTAGAACTAAAAAAATAAAAAAAAACCAAACAACCCTAAAAAAAATACTGTGTTGGAAGGGGGACTTATCAATAATGTATGGCTACATTTTCACCAAAATCTTCCAAAATACCATTATCTAGGAACATCACACATGCCCAAAATTAATCAGATACTTGGAGCTCTCAGAGGCGATAATAAAGGTTGCAGAAATTAATGCCATAAAGGGTTACACAGATTTCAGTCTCTCTGATTTCCATCTAAAATTAGCTCATCTGTACTCATAAAAGGCCCACTAATAAGAAGTGGGCTTCCAGTTTTAAACTTGTATCAAAGTCACTAGAGAGCAATTACACTATAGCCTGGCTAGTTAAAGAAAATCCAAAAAGGTTTTTTCCCCTTCTACATAATGCCAGGACATTGGAGAGTAATCTAATTGCCTGTCTTTGTGTGCGATTATTTATGAGAAGATTAGAAAATCTGGAAGACATACTTTTCGTTAGTGAAGTGTTTCTTGCAGCTGCCACATGAATGATCTTTTTCAGATTACCTATAGGCAGGCATCAAAACCGTTCCTCTTATACGTGAAAAAAAGCTCCCTCTTGTACGTGAGTTAGGTCCTTAAAATGTCCTTTGAGCCAAAATATCATTCTGAAAAATGATTTACGATAACAAAGTAGGCCTGGGAATCAAGGCTCCTACACTGCACTCATATACCGTATAATAGAAATAAGAATATAGCGACAATCTTGTGCCATTTCCTTGTCTTTGTTGAGTGTTTAAGATTTATATTAAGCCACAGAATATAAGGCATTTGCCATAGAATTCAGCACTTAGAACATCTGGGAACATTCCAAGTTACTCTGGTACGGATTAAGATCAGAGCTTAAAACAAACTGCATATCCATATACTTCAAATGTCTGACAAAACAATTCCACTGGCTGCAAGAAAGATAAATGCTTTCCCACTGCCCAAAATGCTCAGATGGCCCTAATTCCTCTTGAAGTAGGGGTCAAGCTCTCATTTCCTGTGGCTGCTCTAAAGAAATGGCGCCAAGGGCTTCAGCGGTCTCCAGGGAGCCGAAGTAGCCTTCCAGGACAACACAGAAAGGAGCTGACACTGACGACACCCAAAGGAGGCATGCAGACCCAACACAGAGCCCATAAAGAACACACTGTATACAGAGAGAACTCATTAACCTGACCTGCGTATGTGTTTAACAGATACCTAGGGCTCTCTTTCTTCTCATAACAAACTCATTAATTAAGATTTGTTTGTCCAGAGAAATTGGGATAGCTGTAGTCATGAATCATGGAGCACATCAGTCTCGAGTTATTGATCTGATCTTAAACATGAGACTGACGTGTACAAACAAAATCGTTCTCTAAAACACTGCTTCCTCAGTGCTGCTCTGTCCAGTGCAATACACTGAGGACTCGGTTAGAACCCAGTGGATGGACTGCATCCCATACTGGCACCGCAGAGTCTACAGAAATTTTCCGTTTGCATTTATCAGGAATGAAAAGGTAATGTTTATTGGGGCTGATGAGAGATATCCACATTTCAGTGGAAGAGACCTAAGTGTGGTGGAGGTCTTCTAACCTCCCATGACCCAACCAATTTATGAGAGTAACTCATAGTAAAGTAAAGGCAACTTTGGATGCTTCCCTCATGTCACAACATATAACATATAACTCTTTACATATAACAGGTTTAAAATGCTATGTATGTGATAAACAAATTGAAAATAGACCCAATATATTTAGGCATACGTAAAAAAAAAAAAAAAAACGTTTTGACTAAGAATTTTTTAGGCTATAAATAACATTCACTGATCACTACCAAAATCTCTATGTGGGCCTTGGACAAATGAGTCATGGCGATTCTAATCTGATAATTTGAGACAACTAGAAGCCTTTACTCCAAAAAAATAAACAAGTACTGGCCCAGGTATAAGCAATTATGAAAATGCAATCAGGCATCACTGCTATGATTCATGATTTAAAGCCTGTTTGCACATTAAGCATGTTATGTGTACAATGACTACAGTTCACCTTTTGCCAAAAGTGTTTGGTTACAATAAATCAGGCACTCCACAAAAAAGCATGTAGTTTGCTGTGGGAAAGAAAATGTAACTGAAGAACAATAATATTTTACAAAAAAAAAAATGGAAAAAAGGGAGAGAAACCCACCAAGTAATAGGCATACTGGTGTATAGCTAAAAATTATATTTGTGGCTAAGTTCACACCAGAAATCTCCAGCTCATATGGCTTCCACTTCCTTTAGATTATTACCTATCAAAAGGTTCATAGTTTTTTACGAAGTTGTCTATAAAACATTTGACTAAAGCAAAACTCATTTAATGGCTTACTAAGTTGAGTCATGGAAGCCCAAGATACACATAATTCATTTAGAATGTGGTGAATGTGAAACACATGTGCTTTGATGGCATTATTCCTTTTATTGTTAGTTTGTGTTAAATTAAGCCTTGATTGCCTCAATCTGGGAACCTTTCAAAACTATCAAAATCTTGTGAAAGATTAAATATGCATTTTTAATATCCTTACCATGTGTAATAAAAATTGTAATAACTTAAAACTGCCTTGCAAATTTCCATGACATTGGTGAAATAAACATACTGTAATCAAAAGCCAAGAATTCCAAAAGTGTTTTATAGTAAACCAGACCTATTTTCAATAAATATGCTATAATCCACAATAGAAATAGTAAGAATTTGGTTCATATTAATTTACCTTTAGTCAGAATGATTTTTTTCAAATGCATTCAAAGAAAGAATAAGCCTAACAGGCATATATGTCATCAATGCAAAGAGACGTTTTACTCAGCAACTTCCAGCACTAATTTACCACATGTAAGAAAGCCTGTGTAGCTAATCCTACACATGTACGACAAGATTCTGCAACAAAAGCAATGGTGCATCATTTCACTTGGGCAAGTGAGAACCTACTTAGACATGCCTGCCTGAAGCAGACCAAACTTAGTGTTGGATTTCAATCTGCTACTCCTTTGAGAACACATTCATAGTGGCAGTCTGGTCATGAGCAATAAGGCAGTGACCATTAGCCTTCTTGGGTTGGATTTATTTTAATTCTCTAATCCTCTAATGCTGGCTTTTCACTGTAGCCTTTTGGCATATGAGTGACAAGGGAGACTCTGCAGCCTCCTCCATGGGGCAGCTGAAAAGTCACAGAGCCACTAAGTGGCATTTGACTCCTTTAAGCTCCAAGAGGAGGGCCAGAGCGAGGCCTGGAGACCAAACAGTCAAAACATTCACTCCTAAAAGTGCAGCACTCAAGGAGAACTCACCTAATGGGGAAATTATTTAAGAACTATTTGCAGTGCACCTGAAAATACCTCCAGTGGAATTATGTTTGGCAACCTGAACTGCTTTGAAGTCAATGGAGTGGCAATAAAAATTAGGCCTTCATTAAAGAACAGTGCCTTTCAAACAGAATTGGTTGCTGCTCAGAGGGTCAGGAACAACTATGCACTGCTGGGCTCAGCAGCAGGGCACACATGGAAGCAATTTGCCTGATTCTCGGCTGTTTTTATGATTTTCTTCTCTAAATTTTCTCTCCCCTCCTCTCTGCAGCATGCTCCTTTTATGTCGCATTTAGGAAATTAACACTAACCGACAAATTACTTTGTAAATAAAGGAGTATAACTTTAGAATGTTGAAACCAGGACTTGCCTAGGGCTGAGAGCTTGCTGAGCAACAAAGGGATCCTTGATAGTTGTTTAAATAGGACTGATCAGAACCAGGCTTTATTATATCAACTGCACATAGTTTTTCTACTGAATTTTAATGTACAGCATTTATTTCCCTTGTATGCATTGCTTGTGCAACATTTGAACTTTAACTGGGAAAGGTGGACTACTGGACTTTTCCAAAAAAAAAAAAATCACTAAATATCTGTAATATGGTGCTGTAAATTATGGCCAAGAAATGACTCTCATTCACAAAAAAGGCACAAAAGGAGCCTTAACTGCTGTAATCTTCAGAAACCAGACACTCTGAACTCTACGGGATTGTGATCTGGTGAGATCTAAGCTAATTACCTAATCACGTGCATTTGTAAATCGTATGTAAAAGAAATTACTGTACAGATTAAATTACAGATATTTATCTCCTAATAACCCTGATTAACTAGTGATGATAATCTGTCATTCTGAAGGCTGATATTAATGGCATCAATCTCTCAGAAAAATAAACATCTAATATGAAAGAAAACTTTTGTCTGTACTCTGGCCAGATGGTACACTTTAGGGAGTACACTATTCTTAGCCACATATCCACTATTCTGATGATGAGAACCAAAAATATTGACTTTTTTAATTGAGTTGTTTTGGCCCATTAACCCTTTGTCAGGCAACTATATCAAATTGTGCATGAGAACAAACATGGTTTTGTCTTGCAATGTGAACAATTTATATATAAGAACTGTGTTATTATTTGCGAGTACCTGGCTCCATCTGTACATGGATCACAAACTGCCTTTTCGACTGGAAGCAGTTTGGTCAGAACATTTCTGATGAGTCAAAGTACTACTAGGAGTTTCAACTACTAGCCTACTGGTGTAGCTATTATGTCTTGAGTTCAGTGTTCATAAACCACAGAAATGCACACTGACTGGTAATGCACAACGTCCCCCCCAGTCCCCAGTCATCCTTAATAACTTGAGTGAGCAATGTCACTTTGTTCAGGTTTATGGAAACTAGGATTGCACAAATGGGAGACGCATACATAATCCATCAACAATAAAGTTGCCATTAACAAACAATCTTTCATTAAATGTTTTTATGAAAAATTGTGTTCCTGCTTAAAATTAAATATAATTTTTAAGATTTTTATTAATAAATAGTACCATTTATTACTAAATATTAAATATAAAATTTATTTATATTTTCATTACTATATAGTACTTATTAATATAGCATTATATTTATTATATATCACAATTGATGAGCCCTGTAATGTGGAGAAAAATTTACACTGAGGCTTTTGTAATTTCTGCGGTATTTGCGGTAGGCTTTTCTGAATCTATAATGCTGTGAGACTGTGAAGTTATTCAGTGATCATATAGATGCTACAGAATCTGCATGGCAAATATGTATATCATGAGAATTTTCATATATGCCGGGGATTGTATTTGCACCCGAATCACTGAGGGTATCAGCACACATTTTCTTGCTGACACTGTCGAACCTAACAGTAACACAGGCTCCATAACACTGGGGAAACATGCTGAAAGGAGGAAAATTAAAAGAATAATAAAATCAGCCTTTATTTGGGATTTGGTTGCTGCCAATACTTCAGTGGAGTTGTATTTAAATTAGTACAAAGACATTTGCCAGATCTTTAGAGGTGTCATTGCATGTTCTACATATTCCACCTTAGTGGTGCTTCTTAGTCAAGATACCTCCACTGACAGTCTGCAGTTTGCCTCTTATCATCTCTTTGACATTCTATTGAGAATCAGTTGGTGTTAGGAGAAAAAAGACAAAGAAATCCCTGACATTAGATGAGGCAACAGACTAGACTTTCAGAGCCCCAAAAGAGCAAAAAAGCTCACAGCTGCCCCATGATCAACCACTGAGTCTATCCGAAGAGAGAAGTACAAATGCGGATACGATTTTCAAATGTCATATCAAGGTCTTTGTTGCAATTCCTGACTGGGGCATTAATATGTTTATAATGCACCATGCCCTGAACATTGTATTAGACAGTTTTCAGTCTTTGGGTTCACACTCAGAATTAAGTGCAATATTTTACTGAATACATAACACCTGTTAAGGGCAAAGACTTGCTGGCATGCCTTGTCAAAGCTCTCTTTTAAGCTATGGACATGTGGTGCATGTCTTTCTGAGGGGGAAAAAAAACTTCCACTCAGTGCTTCATATAGCCGAAACTTCTCTCAGAAATTGGCTATGCTATAGCACATTACTGACTATACTGACATTCTGTGCATGCTTTACTTAAGGTTTAATTTGATAAAACACACTAATCTGCAATGGTAGTGTAATAAGCATTTAGGTAACAAAATCTAAGAATAAGACATTTAGACCAGAGTGGCCAGTGGCACCTCAACATTCCTGTAATTACAAAAATGTGCAGTGACACAAAGGTTGGTTGATTGAAGGCTGAAACCACAAGCCTACATACAAGATCCCTAGTTTTTACTGATGATAGATGAATGTTAAACACAGAGTTCTCTTAAGATGACAAAGGGGAAAACATAGGCAGCTGTGAAAGCTTTCTGTTTATTGCTGAGATACCAGAGAGGGAAAATTGGCCATGAGTCAGAGGGCAACTGATAGACGAATAGCAACAAGGGGAGAGATCACCACAATGACCTAACAATGTGATGAGTGAGGCCAAATCTTTTGAAACAGCACTCATGCAAGGTCACTTGGCATCTGGCACCACAGTGAAAACCCATGCATTCACTGTAGGAGTAGTTTTAATCTGAGGGCAAATGGATTAGGCATTGCAGGCCATAATTGAGCAAACAGCTGTAAAATGACATCAACCACAAGCTTTGTGTTTTCACTGGGCCGCAGTTTCACTCTTAAAAGGCTCCATCAGTACTTTAACAAAGCATGGTAGAATGACACATCTCTTCTGTGCTGCAGGCAGCCAGCTGGTGAAGTTCAGACTTAAAGAGCTACAGTGCAGGTCAGTGATGTGATGCTGTCACAAGTGACGCACAGTCCTGCCTCTTGTCAGTCTCCCTGACATGTGAACTAAACACTGACACAAAAGCTCCTCACACTATCAAAAAATGCAATGCATGAAAAAAAAGTCAGTTTCATGTTCTGTAAAGATTTCTTAATCGATCACCAATCGTCTTTGCACTGTACAAGTCAAGTTAATTAAGGAAACTGACTGCTTTAAATGATTTAATGTTTAATAGTTAATAATAATTTCATAATTGATTAAACGGCAGCACAATGCAAAAGAACATGCAGATACAGGTCAAGGGCTTCAGTTAATGTTCACATCAAATATCAGAATGAAGCAAAAGTGTGATCTCTGAGACCCTGATCATGGCATGGTGGTTTATACCAGATGGGCTGGTCTGAATGGTTCAGAAACTGCTGGACTCCTTGGAGTCTCGAATGTTTACACAGAATGATGGGAAAAGACACAGGCCTGCATCAGTTTTGTTGATAAGAGAGGTCAGAGGAAAATGGCCAGATTGGTTTGGGCTACCAGGAAGGATGCAGTAACTCAAATAATCACTCTATACAACTGTGATGAGCAAACAAAAAACATCTCAGCATGCACAAAACACTGTAGATCAACAAGTTTGGCAACAACAGCAGAGGACCACATTGAGTTCCACTCCTATCAGCAAGAACAGGAATCCAAGGCCATCATAGGCAGTCTGAGTCTGCGCACCTGATTTCTGCTGTTTATCCTTCTTAAGGTTTGATTTGTTGTGCATTTTTGGATGCTTTTTTTTAGTGTGATTATTTGGGTTACTATAGACTCAGACCAGTCTGGTCATTTTTTTAGGCACTCCATTCTCAGGAGATTTTTGTATGTGAAAATCCTGAAAATCCCAGGAGCTCAGCAGTTTCTGAAACTCAACTCAAACCAGCCCATCTGACACCAACAACCATGCCTCAATAAAAGTCACAGAAATCACACTTTTTCTTCATTCTGATTTTTAGAATGAACATTAACTGACTCTTTTTAGCTCTTGACCTGTATCTGCATGCTATTTTACAATGTGCTGCAAACATTTGACATGATTGGCTAATTAGATAACTGCATAAATGTGCAGGTGATGTGCAGGTAAATGTGCAGGTTCTGAATAAAGTGGAAGATGAGTGTACATAACAATTCACAATTCAGTATAAATAGTAACATACTTTAATTGACATAATTACATAATTACATAACATAATTTAAACTGATCATTAATGGTGGCTTTGACAAACATATTCCTTTTGTGAGATCTTTTTGTGAGTTCAGTTTGCGTCTTGAAATCTCACACTTTCCAAAAACTACCCTTGAACACACTGAAGTCCTCTGTGCAGCAGCTGTGATTTAGCATATTAACAGAACCAACTGTTTTCTGTCTGAGTATCTTTCCACTGTGACACCGAGGGACCAATTGAGAATGAAATGTGTTTACACACTGAAAAGAATGCATACATTGCCTGAAGTGAGAAAATGTAAAGCAGAATGGAAAGGGAGAAAAGGAAAAACAGTACTATAAAGAAGATTAGCACACTTTGCTTGGTCTTATTACTTCTAGCACCACAGCTGCTGGTAAAATAATAAAATACATGATTTGAACCAGTGTTGACTGATTGTGGGTCTGGGGTAGGCCTGTGCTGATGAAACACAATGACACACACACACACACACACAGCTGAAAAGACTAGTTAGGCTGTTTGTCTGCCTGAACAGTCAGTTCCTCAGAAACATGTCAGCTTTCCCTGAATATAATACATATATAACTGGCAGCCTTGTCATGTATATTGTCCATTTAAGATATATCCAATAGGCAATAAAACCAATACCTACTCAGTGAAGATAATGAACAGCCTAATGAAGATGTAATTCACTTAACCCAGAACTCGACATCAAATGTTGGGCCTATCAGGTTCTATACTGAATAATATTTTGTAAGTGAGTGTTCTTAAAAAAATACAGTGCAGCATAAAGGCTTTCACACCACAAAGTGTCCTCTGGAGAGAGTGCTCTTTCACCAGTTGTTTGATAACCCAGTGAAACGCATTGTCTAAACCATTGTCGATTAATGGTGGTACTGGGGTAGGCCTGCTGATGAAACACAATGATATAAATAAAGATAAAATGCTCAACTGGTATTGGTGGCAATAAAAAATATAAGCAATCAGAGAATAAATCATCAGGCAAAACTGTACTTTAGACTTTGTTATTCATCTCTTCTCATTATCCTTGTTTTATAGCGGCAAACATTGATGGTATGTAATAAATATTAATTCACTTATCCATTTATTTTCTGTCCTGCTTATCCTATACATGGTCAAGAGGAACCTGGAGACTATCCCATGGAACTCACAGCACAAGGCAGGAGACAATCACACACACACTCACACACCCATTCACACACTACAGACAATTTAGAGATGCCAATCAGCCTACAACACATATCATAGCTTGGGGGAGGAAACCAGAGTAATATAGAGGAAAATACAGGGAGAACAACACAAATAGCATGAATGCAGGGTGGAGGCAGAATCCAAGCCCCTACCCTAGGTGAGAAGTAAATGATAAACCCCAATATTGATTCATTAATTATTGCATTATTCATTATTGTATTCAATCATCTTCAGTAAATAATTTATCCTGGGTCATCCTGGACGGTGTTAGATCCTGAACCTTGACACAAGGCAGGAATTTACCATGGGAGGGATACAAATCTATACACAAAAAAAGCGTAGCTCAGGATCAAAACCTGGAAGATGTGAGGTAGCAACACTAAAGCAGCACTGTGTTTGTTTACTTATTTAATTTTATTTTAGTTAATCCGGTCCTCCATAAAATATTGTGACAAACGTATCTATTACTCTATCAAAACTTGACTTTTCTCACTGTGACTGAATTACACATGCAAACCTGCTGATGGATCGCCCATAATCTTGCCAAACTTCAACTGTAGCATTCACCTCTTCTGATCATGCTGCAATGACTTGCAGAGCTTCAGCTATGAGTTCTTATTTCTTTCAAACATGTTTTCAAGAAGAAAAAAAAGAAATGCAAAATGTACAATTATTACCTTTGATTGCAATATCTCGGCTATATTCAAATCCAGTGATGATAAACCAATAAACTGAATGTAATCTACTTGACACAGTACTGAATAACATGGAAACATTTAACATGACACAGCTTTAAGATGAAGATTAAAGTTTTTTTCAGAACTGTACAGCACTGCATGACAAAACCATCAGAGGTCACTGTAGTGCAGTAGGCAGTGGACTAAGTGTAAGGTGATATCCGTCCACTGCTTAAAATAACATAGAACAAAATAAAATACCAGCGATCTAACTTTTTTGCAATATACACACTACATTTTCATTAAAATAGCTCATCTTTACCTCATATTGGAATTATGCAATGTAAAAAAGACTAATGAGAGATCACTCATGTCGCAAGGCAAGTTGTTTCTATGACAACCAAGTCTATGCTACAATGCAGTATATATTTGAATAGCAGTAAAAAACCTTACTGACTAAGCCTAACCGAAAAAGGCTCAAGTAAAAAATAAAATACCTTCTGTTCACCATATTTGTTTTTTACTTCTGGTTACTTATAAGGTTTGGCTCTGTATAAATTGTATCTTTACTAATTTCAGATAACTCAGGCACAAATATAATGTCAATTTGTCAGACTGGAAAATGGCCACTATGCCTGCCGGAAAACTAGCCAAAACAAACAAAAAAGTCAAATAGGTTCCTTATCAGGCAAATCAAAAATTATCAAGCAAGCAAAAACATATAAGAACTATTCTAACAACTTTCTTACCAAACACACTAATCTTTGTTTTTCGAAATAGCTGGCAGTCAATCCCAAAAGGAGTCGATTCTATGAATCAAGGCTTCGGGAATCGAGCTGATTACAAACATATTCAATGGACCATAATTTAGCACCATGCAGTAAATGTAATGTTTGTTAGACAGAAACCAAAGAAACCATTTTTAAAGATTTAGACAAACATTACAAAATGTTTATTTTTACATAAAAGAAGAAACATGCAGGAAATTAAAGCATCATTTGTAGCATCATCAGTCCACTTTGACAATTTCATATGTATCAATATTATAATTGTGAGTTAGTATTTTAGTAGCATAATAAATCTGATGCCATTACCTACATATTGCTAACAACAGACTGTATTATATATAGATACATATATATATATATATATATATATATATATATATATGATTAGTAGAAGATGGTTAAAATATTGAATGTTGAAATATCGAAGTACTTATATTATTTTTTGTGAATTTGTATTATTGTGTATCTTTCTGACAATATGAAATGTGTTTAAAAAGCTATTCTTTGATTCTTTCATGGTTCTCCTTCAAAAAAATACTTCAAAATTAACCTTTGTTTGAGCTTAAGAGGGATAATATGCTCTATTCTTATCAGTGTCTTGAATTATGTTTGTTTCAGTTATGGGATGATATTATTATGTATTATTTTATTTTCGCAAATGTTATGGTAATAGCAAAGTCCAGTGTTTTGAAAGCTGTGCATGTTATTCAGTATATACAACCAAGCATGCATGGCAAACTTGAAGCAGCCTTTCTCTCAACCATGCAAAGCCATGTGTTTGCCTGATTTTTCTTATACTCCACTGATGAGATTATTTCGTTTCATCTGGTTGTCCAATAATTATTTATTTTCTAATATTTGTAGCATTTATTTTAACATTTTAACTGCACTAGGGTTAGAGGCTATTCTTATCCCCCACTCATTCCTTGACCAATGCTCTCAGATTTAAAGTAAGGTCTCCAGTGGATTTAATTTAAAGCTGACAATTTTCAAAATGGTCTGACCTGCACTACTTTGATCTTGTGAAAGTTCTGGAAATCTCAGGCCTGAGCCAACTACTGGTCCATCATATTCCTGCTTCATTAGTGGACCTTTAGCTGTTTCGCAACGATTAAGCTGGTCAAACAGCTGCACTCTGCCCAGGAATAAACCTGACTAATGATTTGCTAAAGCGACTTGACAGTGTGTTACAGTGAACAGTAATTGAATTTAAGCTCTAACAAGGCTTTGAACAAGTGAAAGAAATATTTTATAAGCTTGATGCAATTTGGTGGCACAGATAATGAATCATAATGAATATTCCCTTTTGATTTTTTTCTGTATAGTTGTCAGAGAAAGAAGCAGAGAAACATATCCAGCCAACCAGCCATCAGATGTTTTCTGACTCTTCTTTGGTTTGTTGCTTGGCTATAGGCAGATGCTGTTTGCAGTCATTTTGTTTTAGCTTGATATTCACTACCATTGTTTCCGAACCATTTTAACAAGCTTGATGTGTCACAAAAATGCATGCACAGTGCAATGTTTGTAGAAAAATACCCATGACATCTGCACTGTTAATAATATGCATAACCCTGCAGCATTGCCGCTTCTCTATGTATTTGTGAAACCAAAGATACCATGCTGTATTTTCACTTAAGCCAGACATGATTTAATGTACAATATGAATCACTTTTAGCATAAATGAAAACATTTTTGTGCACAGTCATAATTACATTTCATGTAAACACATTAACAGGGCCCTCATAAAAAGTAAACACTATACCTATAACCACTTCAGGCATAAACTGCACTACTAACATGACATTTAGTGCTGTTAGAAATCTGCTTTTTGTATAAAGACTTGGAAACAGGCAAAACTGGAGCAAAAGGTTTTTCCTTTTCTTTTCTTTTCTTTTTTCGTCAAAAACAATTAGACATCAAAAGACTTTACCGCATTATTGAGACCACTTATACAAAAACTTAGATCAGAAAATGTGTCACAAGCCTTGTAAATTAGACGACAAAATGATGAATTGGATAAAATTGGATTGAAAAACAGTAATGAAATATTAAAAGAGGGTGCACTTTTCACTGCCACATCAAGGATACAGTAAGTAATCACCAAAGTGGAACCCCATCATTTGTTCCGTTTAGTGTAAAAGTAATAAAAGGCATGTCAGAATCCCCTGTGTGATACAGGACCATGGCCATTCATTATGCTCTGGAACCAATGCGATAAACCAGGCTAATAGGGACAATCTGTAGACAAATAAGGTCATTATGATAATAAGAGTGGTGATAATAAGGCATATTTTGCTTACTTGTTTTGTTTTTACCTTATTTACGGTGATAAACAAAAGAGCACCATTAGATTATAGCGCTTCTTTGAATTAGATTTCAGTGCAGAGAACCAGCACCATGTGCTTCGAATTTATAAAGCATGAATCGAAATGTGATTAAACTTTTGCAATTAGGTCCTTATCTAAGCTTGTAAGTTCATGGACATGCTTTTCTCAGCTTTATAGCTTTAAGGACCTGAGAGAAAGAGACCTGTAACTCAGTTAGTAGTAGCTTATTTTATCATATTGTATTACATTAGCTTTCAGTTAGCTAACCTCTTATTGTATGTACTACACTAACTGCCAGAGGGCACAATGAGCTCTGTTAATTGTCCTTAATTGTACTGCCTTAAACTGACCTTGTTTTCTTATGCCTATATCTTCATGTTACTTTCCATCCTAGTATATGCAGGACTACTAAACCCAACTGGTTTGTTAATATGAATCCATTTCTTTCTCCAACTAGCTCATGGTCATAGTGTTGAAGGGTTGTCAAGAGAAAGTAGGCGAAAGACACACACCTATAGGTCTATCTGTAGGTCTACCTTGGCTATTAACAACACCATTGGTTATACAGCAGATATTCCCATTTTAGTACAATCCATCACTGTCACCATACAAACGTCACGTCAGTCATCCACCCAGTGGAGAAAGTCGTATTATCTACTCTTACCTACCTGCCAAGGTAAATTGTTTTGACAGGAGGGATAATGCTGTGTCCCTGTCACACATATGTAGGAAAAATGTCTAGCTGTCAGGCAGTTGGTAGAGATTGGCGGCCCTTTAAAAGGTGAAACCCAAATATATATATATATATATATATATATATATATATATATATATATATATATATATATATATATATATAAACTTTTATTGTTACAGCTTTTGATTACATTAACATTGCTGTTTTTGAAACCAAGACATGTTTGGCGTCTATCTTTTGCTTCTGCTGCACTAAAGCTTCAACATGTACAGCAAGACAGTAATTACAGTTTATATCTTATCAGCAATTACAAAGCAGTTATCAATTTACAACAATCTCTTACCTCAAATAATGTGGCTAATATTTAAAGATTTACTAGACAAAATCCAAATAAAAATGCAAAGGTATGTAATAATACTTTACCTCCATATACTTTTTCTAGGTATATATGAAATTTTAGCTCAAATTTAACATTAAAATTCAATAACAATAGTACAAAATAAAAATAAAAACAAATTGATCTACAAGTACTGTGATTTTATTGACACTGTCTGAATTTTTTAATGAGTATGAAAATGATATAAATCATATTCTATGGCCTTCACAGTCACCAGATCTCAACCTAATCAAACACCCATGGGAGAACTTGGAATAACATATTAGCCAGCACTTTCCACCACCATCACCAATACACCAGTTGAGGGAATTGAAGAAAAAACTTCTGAAAAAACAGTATTCATCCCTCCAGTACAGTTCCAGAGACTTGTAGAATATATGCCAAGGCACACAAAAGCTTCTCTGGTGGCTCACGGTAGCCTTACACCTTACTAAGCTATGTCTGAATATCTTATGATTGTGCATTTACAGTATCTACAATGTGCTGAAATGATGGCACAATGCAAATGTAAAGGAGTAGGCAGTGCTTACCTTCTTCGGCATTATATATTCATAATATGCACTGATTCTGAGATGATTGCATTTCTTTTGCGACTTGTGTCTGAAACATAGTTGCTGAGGAACATTTGTGCAATGTGCCCCTATGTGCATATATTGCTGTAAAAATTATACTGTCTGTGTTTATACAGTTTTGAGAACTGAAAGTACATATTTAAAAAATGTGACATCATTCAGCAATTTCAAAAATATTTTTGTCATATTTTTGTTATATTTTATCTTGTCTTGACTGATCTCGATTGTTTTAATACACAGACAGTCGTAAAAAGCATTTCACTACTGGGTATGATTGTGTAGGCTATGTGACAAATAAAATTTTAAAATAAAATAAAATTAACCCCTTTAAATATGCTACCTGTTCTATCATTCAAACCTTCAAACAATGCTATCCAGATCTTAAATGTGACACAGAGACCACTACATACAAAAAAAATTATTTCAGTGGCCCTGCCAGTTCTCTAGCCCCGTCAGCTTGGAATATATCACAGTAGCGACATTTTATGTACATTAGAGTAATAGTGTACATTAGTGTATAAGTGTCGATTAATAGTAATAATAATAGCACACTGTAATAGTGTGCTTTAACAATTGTTACCCAGGGATTCAGATATGTAGCATAGAACTAGCAGGCACTTATATTGCTCAAATTCCTACTTTCAGTGTAAACAATGTAATGGCGAAGATCAGAACTGAAAAAGATTTGCTTGAGGCATTTTGCATTTTCATTTAAAATTAAACATAAAGAACATCCTATATATCTTTATACAGCATCCTTTGCCAGATGCCAGTGTTACGTCCTACATATTGCATAATTCATAAAACTGTACTTTTGCTTATGAGTCCACATTCAGCTAGTCTCTAATGGAGTAAAATCAAGTGTTTTCTTTGCTAATCGAGTGCGTTTGTCCCAATGTGTAGAAATTCCTGCCTAATCAAGAACATCGCTTCTCCTGCCGAGTTCATTAAAAAACACAGTCGAGTTTGATTTTGTTGCATGATCTCGCGTGAATTTCTGGGATTTGCGGTGGCATATTTCAGAGCAACAGGTCAGGTAATGATGAAACGACATTATGTCGCTTCTTCACTGCCGCTGTTTTACGTGTTCGCTTTTTTCTCTGACCTATTACCAGCGCCGTGGAGAGAGAGACAGGTGACATGGCGCACAAGGGCGCTGGGATGGCAAGAGGGGGAAAAAAACTGAATTAATTTGACAGTGAATAAGTGACAGCCGTTTCTGCCTCTTTGTGCGGAGCTGCTTCGCTCTCTTTCTCTCCGTCTCTAATTGCACAACGGACAGCTTTACACACGCTGGGGAATTGAGCTGAAGCTCTGGCAGAGATGAACGGTGATTTGGTACTGCTTTATTTGCATGATAATTAGTTAACGACGGTATATATTTTAATTTATGTATTCTCCAGTGTTCAGAATAGCCTTCTTAAAAAAAAAAAACCCCTAAGAAACCTAAGGGGAGCCACAGAGCGTATCTATGCATGAAATAGAGTGATTAAAGGGTTCAGTGAACTTTGCCTTGATGTGTTTATTAAATTAATAAGGGATCTGACAGATAAGAGTTTGGGTCTGGTTGAGATTTTCACTTTTATGGAATCCAGGCAAAATTTCCTTCCTGTGTAAGTTTCAGTGTGATTGACTTTATTTCCTTCCTCCCATAGTTTAATTCTTAATTAGTTGAAGATGTTGTTTGAATACACACTCACGACGCATAAAAATGAAGCACATAAATATCTACAAACATTTACAAATATATTTATATTATTATTATTATTTTTTAACCTTTATAGATGTTATTTGTGTAGTATTCAATGCGTTTCAGAAAAAAAATACTAACAAACGAAAGGCACAATAACGTTTGTACAGAATTATGGGCTGGCTCTTGCTCGTCGCTCTTTGGAGACAGTATGCCTGTCAAGTTCGTGGAGGTCTTATCTCCCAGCCTTCTCTGAGACCAGCGACTGGAGCGCCAGAGCCTCAGCTCTGACCCGCCGCCGCAGCCCTTAGCCGCAGCATATATCCGGGCCATTAAAATTAAAGAAGCTCCTTACTGTTGAAACGACATGTCCATCCTGTACTCCAACATGCTGCGGGAACAAAGGGAACAATCTATTTTCCTGATAGAAGCCAACAGTTGGTAAGAGGTTTGAGATGAGTGTGAGGATACAATTTGCCTAGAGAGTGCCTGAGGATCAAGCCAGGCCTGACTCACTCTGGAATGAGGCTGTCAGCTGGCATTCAGCGGTAATTGCTTCCCATGGCAGGACCCCACCAGCCCGAGAAGAATGTGCGCGTCAGACTCGTCAACCCGGGAATCAATTTTCACAACAGCCCAATCATAATTGTTTTCTAAGGATGCGGAATTTGTTGCCAATGTGAGCGCTAGCCAAGGCCTGATTGACACTCATTGACTTGAGAGAGCAGGGTAGCAGGATTAGGGCTGATCTGGCCCACAGCTCAGAGGCTCTGCACAGTCTTTGTCACTCAGGCTGAGAGGAGTGCAGAGAGAGGTTTAGAGACCTAAACTTGAACCAGTGGAACTGTCAATTTAGCCCAAACTGAGAGGCTCTTCTTGGAATGTTTCAGACTGAGCAAACTTGAGTGAAAAATACAATTTTACAATGTTTGAAAATAATTTTATGTGAAACATGGGCCTACACAGCACATACACAGTCGGTAAAATTGCTGAATCTGTATATAAAATGTAGATCACCCAGATATCAGCATTGTGCCTTCAAGTCTAATCCTAGTGAATGACTGCTAGATTGTTTCTCCTTCAGGCAACAACCACAGGACAGCTTTATGCTTTTTGTAATAGAGGCCCATTTGAACCCCAAATCTGTGCTATACTTATTTCAACTAGATCAAGCTAAAATCAGCTGGTTTTTAGCACCGAGCTGAACTGAAGGGCCCTCGAATGCAAGCTGCCAATGCTCACAGGTCCCCAGACCCTCTGAAATGTCACTTTAGCCAAGGACTAACATGTAGCGCTTCTAGTCAGTGACACTGACACACTATTATCTGTCTGGAAAAGAGAGGACATGGTGTTGTCAGAAATGCATGTCTCTACACATGTATCCATCACATGGGGCAGATGGCTAGGATCGAATTATTTTCGTGTAAAAGCCCTTGTGAAGTTCAAAACGATTACTGCCACAGATGCCTCCTGCAAGAGGCATAATAGAGAAGCATCTTGGGAGAGCAGCAGCCGTACAGATGATGCTGTGGCTTTCTTCTATGCTCAGCACAGCAGAATAACAAGGGGAAGCATTACAGTGCCATGGGGGCCCCTAGCAAATATGAGCTTGAACATCAATCAAACCATTGTACATTCTGTGAATGTCAGCTCTAATGCTTGACTACAGTTTTCTGAGCCAATTCCACTTTGATTGGTCTTAGATAGGTAGCTGCAGTATGCACTTGCTTAAAAATTGAGAGATAGCAAAGCATAGCCTGAACAAGTACACAAAAATACATGCTGTATGCTGGTTAATATGTAAATATTTCTGACATAAATACATCAATGAGTATTCATCATTAGAGGCTACTGACCAAGTCTCACTGGGACCGGCCTTCTTTTGCTCAGTCACTGGCTTCATTAGCATTTACCTTCTCCAAGATCTCTGTAGCATGAATATGTACATGTTTTTAGCATGGACTATAGCACATGTCCTCCACTCAGGATCTCTTACAGAAATAAACAACCAATACCAACTGAAGTCCTTTTTACGACTTTGCATCATATGACCCAGGAACTGAAAATGTTGAGTAGATAATATTTGTTCTTGTCTCTTCCTTGTGTAGGGCTGAGCACTGCATGACTACCTGAGCACATACCCAGCCCCTGTATCCTGCATCTACAGCATGAGCAGAAAGAGCTCACAGCAGGGGGCAATGTGTGCATGTGTGTGTATGTAGTAGGTTTTCACTGTAGTCTCTGGTGATTGACTATTATGTGTATTCTTTAACCCACAGGAATTAATTAGCCCATCCTTTACCCAAACAGAGGTACTTATTGTATGTTTGAGAACCATGCTGAGAGGGACGATTTTAAACCATGCAGAGATTTCCACAAAAAAACATTAGACATCATTCTAACCATGATCTCTTATGCAGCATATTTTACCTTTTATATAATGCCGAATGACTTCTCTGTACAAGGAGAAAAGTCTTCATTGCAGAAGATTGTTCTCATTGTTCTTGTATTATAACAAGGCATTATGTGGCTCAGGAATATAGTATATATTACGTGAAATTATGACCTTAGATTTGTAAGGTGCTTTCTTGGTTAAATTGAGAGATATTGTAATACCAAGGCCATGAAATGTTACTACACTCCTTACAATACAAAAAAATACAATTAGATCCATGGCATACATGTGAATCACTTATTTTCCTCATCCATTTGTTCCCTACTGTGTCATTAAGGAGTGACATGGGCATCTGTGGGTGTGACTCAAGGAAACAGTCAGCCATCCTTTAATCTTGTAAAGCCATGTTTCTTATCTGTACAGAAACGACTTGAGTAAGATGGAGTCATTACCTCCTGCACGTGCTCTATAGCATTCCCCTGGGGAATACCATGTAGCGCTGCGATTCCCCTAAGATCGTCTACAATGCTAGGACATCTCACTTTATAGCGGCTGGTCCAAGTCAGGGTAAAGCAGCTGTCACACAGAATTGCCTGATAATTGCCTTTAATTCAGCTGTTTAGGGAACACCAGGGTCAGAGGTGAGTTGTTTTTTTTCCTGGGAAAAAAACTGGAACATAAAATAGCTGAAACCTTATCATTCCAACTGACAGTGCTAGTTAGAATCTCCCCTGACACCTGTCAGTCTGAAACCTCCATCGTGTCCACCCTGGCCTCATCGTCTCAGCACCCTGCCAGTCCCACCTCCATCGTCCCCATGAAGGAAAGGGAGAAAACTAGCAGGGACGCGTGCTACCAGGAAGAGGAATGCGTTATTACAGTCTGACAGGTGTCTCCATGTAAAGGCAGCACCCCAGCACATGTAACACATCAGCAGACTGAGCCGGCTTCATTGTGATCCAAATTAGAGTGGGACTGTGCGCATCTCACAACGCTACCTCATCAGAATCTTAAGTATTTTTATGCAAACCATGAGCATGTTTGTTGGGGAGCACCGGCAGCGCCTGATGAGCATCTCATTATCTCCACACCAGCCGAACACACTGTGTGGAGCATAATCAAAGCCTGGGGGTACGTATTAATTATCCTTTTGAATAGTGATGAAATTTTAAAAAGATCTCCTTAAGGCTCCCAATCATCAGCAGATGAAACAAAGCTCGGCACAGCTTGTGTGCCAAGGCTCACATGTGTTTTTACATCTGTTCAGGATATTTCAATTTGATGCTCAACAAGCTAAACCTGAGATTAAAGGATCATACGTGTCAGCCGCACAAACATCACTTCCAGAGTGAGCAGGAGTGTTCCAGCACAACCAGGAGAGAGAGAGAGAGAGAGAGGCATCACCCGCCGCAGACAATGGTGCATGTGTGTCTGTCTGTGTATGTGAGTGCATCTTTGGGATGTCTGCAAGTCAGGGCTGATGTGATGCCTCTCACATGTTTGAGATGTCAAGAAAGAAATCTGTCTCAGGATTTGCTCTTTGGAAATATTCATAACCTTATTTTTTTTTTTACTTTTCTCTTTTTTAAAGGTTGCCTTTAATGAACACATTTGAGAAATTGTTTTCAACATTCATAATTAATGGAGTAAAACCTCATGTATGAGCAGGGTTAGTTTGTAAATTTGAATACATAATAAAGTACAAGACTGTGCTGCTACAATAGAGCACAAGGCCATTATATTTTGATATTCATTATGGTCTGATTTCTTTGAATGAACACGCATAAATGCCCTCTCACTAAGCAACGTCCACCGATAAAGCCAGATCAGTTAACACTCTTAGGTTAAAAGGTTCCTCAAGGGTTCTTAGGATACTTGAGTTCTTAACATCCTGAATGAGTTTTGCTAAGAACCCCAACGGTAAATCTGTAAGAGTTTCAGCTATTTATTGTGTGCTTATTGTATCATTGCTGTACTAAGATTGCTTCACTAATAATTCTGTATTTATGACAATGTTATGTTGCTAATATTTATATTAGATATAATCATATAACCTGAAAAATCAGAAAAATAAATATCCTACATGCCGCCTATCCTCCTGTACGAACACAGTGCAGCATGAGTCTGACCTTTGGATATCAGTGGATATAATATCCACCCTCAGCTAGCTCTCCCACTACTGCCCTGCAGCTTCCTCTCCTCCACTGAGAGAGCTGCATCTCATATATGCTAGTGGCAAAAACTAATAATCACTATAACAATCTGACATACACCAATCCTTCTTTTGTTTTCAATGCTCAAGCCAAAGCAGCAATCTCCATGTCTCTAGCTTTAAAACTTTAGACCAGAGGTCATCAAATCCAATCCGGGAGAACCAGAGTCCTGCAAAATGTGACTGCTATAAAACAACAACTAAACCTGATAATTAACTGGAGAGTTAAATCAGGTGCTATCAACTAGGAAAATGTCAAAATCTGCTGCATTCCAGCCAGTCAGGACTGGATTTGATGACCCCTGCTGTAGACACATAAAACTATAGATCAGTGTGCTAGACTGATGATAACGCCTGCAATCCTTTGAAAGTTTTCACTTCATGGAATTTGTCAAACTGGTGTCTGCTTCCATGACCATGAGTAGCAAATATAATTGTGACAGGCCCAACGAGCAGGTGGGGTCACAAGCAATAACGGCAAATGAATACCGGATCAGCCACGGCATAATCAGGCATGAAGCAACTTGAACCCCATACTCCTCAAATAGAGTATTATTCTGCACCGAGAGGTGAGACTATTAACACAGGAGGGGATAAAACTCCAGCTGTCAAGCTCTCACCCTGCCTGCTCTCTTTCTGCCGCTGTACTTTATGTTCACACGTTGCATTTGCAAATGATTCTTCCATTTGTCAAGTTGTTGGCAAACCTGTCACCCTCACCTGGTGAAAAGCAAATAATTTATTTATTTGGCTTCAACACAATTAAAGGCATTACCACCGTGCTTGGCAGTGACACCTTTTTATGCAATCAAGTGCCAAAGTGCGAAGAGTTTAGACATGCCTGCAGGATGGGTGTAAGTTTTCTCTTTTTGGGGCTTAAAAAAATTAAATAGTGGCAGGATGAAGGAAGTTCTTACTGCTGCCTCCTCTGGAGGTGGGAGACAAGAGATGAATATGGAGAAAAATATTTTAATACAACAGCCAGGAATACATTTAGCAAGAAAGCTTTTGAGTGTGAGTGTTTCTCTACAGTGTGCACTGGATGATTTGCAGCAGGGCTTGGCAGTGAGAATGGTAGGAGCTAAGATTCTGGTTTGTAATTTCCCTGTTCAGTGAAGTGACTGTATAAATGTTATATATTCGTCCCAAATAGTGCATTTCAGAAGAAAGATGTTGATAGCAATGCCGCTTTTTATTTAAATAATTGAATAGAAAAGAAGGCCTCTGCAGAGTTTGGATTTATGCAACAATCCTACACCCCCATGTTTTTTTTTTCCAGAGCACTTTCAGACTTACACACCTTCACACCCACACCCAAGAGCAGACTTGATGTCAAACAAGAACGGATTTCCTCATTTCTTTGAACTAAAATGCTGTAAAGGAGTCTATCGTAGGTATAATCTGGTCAGCCTCTAGTGGGCTTGCCAACAGTAGCGTTTGTCATCCACCATTTGCTGCCTGGGGCCTCTGACAGACTCGACCTAGCATATTAAAAAACAAGTTGATGGAACTAAAAACAATGCTGGTGGAAAAGAGATTGTGCTGTTTTACATCTCCTGTAAGTGTCTGCTTCAGGGACAGTTTATCTGCTAGATACAACGGCTCTTTGACATTGTCAACTTCTGTCATGTTGCCGCAGTTAGTCTTCGATCATGGCACAGCTCAAGTCACTGCTCCACCTGCATGTTCTTTAGGCAGCTGGTAAAGAGTGTGAGTCGGCTTGCTCTTTGTGTGGAATGTCTCCGGGCCTTTATGATAATGAATCTTCCCCCCACTAAAACATTACAATAAATAAAACATGCCATTCCAAAGAGTTTGATCTGTTCTGTGTGTGTGTGTGTGTGTGTGTGTGTGTGTGTCTGTGTGTGTGTGTAAAACTGCTGGATTTTGCTCATTTCGTGATACTTTCTCAATCACACACACACACACACAAATGCACAAATACACTAGGGACAGAGATTCTTCCCCATTTCTCAGGCACTAAAATACAATGTGTAATTATAATATTATATATATATATATATATATATTTATATATATATATATATATATATATATATATATATATATATATATATAATATCTAATTGTGTACCTAAAGAAACATGACTTTAAGCCATATTTAATACACTTCATTTAGTAATTAAGAAAAATATTTGCTGATCTCATGCAAAATGCATTGCGTATGAATTTAGGTAAAAAGGAATTTATTCAATACAACAGACGTTAATCAGTTACCTGATGAAAGCTTATATTTCTTCTATATCCTGAATATCAGATCTAGGCCTACATATTTATTTTATCCAGTGTTTGGGTGCTGGAAGAGGCTGAAACATAAAACTGGCAAGACAGACGTAAGAGGCAGACAGCAGTTCTGATTATTCACGGCTATCCTAAATAAGCCTTTTTTCCTCTCGCCCTCATTTGTGCACAGCTGCTTTGTTCACTGCACAATTCCCTAACTGCAAG
The DNA here is from genome assembly GCF_019097595.1 of Hemibagrus wyckioides. Lineage (NCBI taxonomy): Eukaryota > Metazoa > Chordata > Actinopteri > Siluriformes > Bagridae > Hemibagrus > Hemibagrus wyckioides. The sequence continues at coordinate 19,602,702 of NC_080715.1, forward strand.
ATAATTTCTTTGTTTTCACAAGAATTTTGTGGTCACAGTTTGCATGCCCCCCTTGGTTAGTGCTCAGGTGCTTACAGTGGAACACTGCACAGCCTCTCCGGCTCAGCTCGGCTCAATCACATCCACCCCGAGGCTGTAGGTTTGTGCATCAAAGAGAGTTTACACCATGGAGCAGTTGGTTCGAAGAAAAAGATGAAACACTGATTTAAAAAAAAAAAAAAAAAAGATTTTTTTCTCTTGAAGCGCTGTAGTTTTGACGAGTTCAAAAGCTCAATTAGAGTTAGTTACAAGTTTGTCAGGATAAACAATATTCAAGCTCTAACAAATATAAGGGAGTATATTATACATTGTGGTTAACACTGTGGTTAAATGAACTAAATTGCAAGATTATGGAGCACATCCTGTATCGAGCACTGTATGGAGATGCACTAAGCACGTGTCGTGTAACCTGCTGCTGTGGAATTCTGCAGTAACAACACCTTTCATGCTACATGATCTGCTGTGGGGTTCTCATAGACCATCTGGATGTTCACTTTTACAAATTTTCACTAAAATGTCTTGCAACAATCTGACATAAAGTATTACAATATGATGTAACATGTGATATAAGGCAGCTATATGATGCCGTTGCTCCGGAACTTGAGCTTTTTGCTCTGTGCAGCTTCAAAAAATGTCTTCTCTTGTGCAGATGTCTTCACAAGGCTGCTCATTGTAGTCAGTAATATGATCCCTTTGGTCCTCGCTCAGCCTGAAAGACCTGACAGTGAAAGTGGTCTCATTTACACCCAGAGTATGTGCTAGCATGAAAATATGGGAAGCTTATCCTTATTGATATGGCCAGATGCAAATTTCATGAAGATCCAGTCATTATGCAATGGAGATTTCTAACAAGCTGTATTAAAAACCATAAACACTGCATAAACAATGATATAATTGTTAATGTTACTTAATCTTAATCTAATAATTATAGATGCAAATAGTGGAAAGCAGTCATTAAAACAGGACGTGCCTGCACTGTGTCTGCTCTGTGTGCATGAAAGAGGAATTTTAAACCGACAACACGTGACGTAAACACTGATCAGTCTGTGAAGACTTAAATACAATCCAGGGTCATTAACTTTATATGTGCCTCTTAATGAGTGTTTGAATATCCTGTCCTGCTTGTGTTTATTTTCCTGCTCTTAACACTTCCTCATCAGTCATGGCAGTAAGGAGCAGACAGAAGAAGCAGATCCTTCCTGCCCTGGCTTTTTGATGCCATCACACTAAAACTACACATCTATTATGCAGGCAGCTACATTAATCTTTTAAATCGGCATTCAAATTAACCTATATCCTCCTTTTAGTGTGAGCTGTGATGATGATGAGTGTGTTCCTCGCTGCCTTTGATACACCTCAACCATCCTCAAAATCGTCAGAATAGTAAGAGTGCCCTCTTTTGTCCAGCTGTAATGTTGCACACACGGTGCAGGAGAACTGGCTTGGGTTTCTGTCAATGCTTACTGGTGAAGAATAAAAAGTGTTTAGACAAAAGAATAGTGTATGACAGCCTGGTAGATGAGTCAAGAAATATGCGGGTTTAAGTAAAAAAGTTTCAGAACATATCTATAAACTATTTAATAGATAGACAAACTCAAGACAATCGCATAATAGAATAGCAGCACACTTGTACATTCTTTCTCTTTCTCTCCCTGAACCACACTTAAATAAGCAAAGTCAATATTTAAATAATGATATAGCCTGGTCTGGTAGCTGGACATTGTGTATCAATGTTGTCCTCGGATGTATCGGAAGAGTAAATGGAATACAAGCTGTCATTAGTTGCAAGGTCAAAGCTATGCTTTCCAGGAAATGTGTGTGTAGGATGAGTGTGAGGGGGTTGTTCATCAAGATCACACTTGATGAGAGTGAGTTCAGTGTTCTCCTCCTCCCTGTCAGAGACCTTTATCTCTGAAACCTTGCAATCTTCACATGTTTGTGTAAAGTTGCTCCACCACTTTCAAGAGAAAGAGAAAAGCAGTTTCAACAATTGTTACGTTACGTTACGCTACTTTATGCTCTTAGCCCAGACTTACTGTGCTTAACTGTCCTTACCTGAATCTGTTCAATGTTTAAAATTCTCTCTTGAGTATGCTTTGGATCTGGAATTATAGGAAGGACAAGTCTTCTTACCCTTTGTGGAGAGAGATTAGCAATGACAAAGCCATGTTCTAATGAGCTACTCTAGGACGTTCTGCATAACTTTTTAGTAAAAGTCAGTAAGACTCACCGATCATGTGTTAGGGCATAGACAAGCATGAAGCCCACCAGTGGCAGTATTGTTATCAATAGATAATCTTTCACAGTAAATGTCAGGGCCTCTGTAATGCAGGGTCCTTGCATAAAATAAAAAGGGGGAGTGTGGATGTAAGGGTGGGGGGTAAATAGGCCAAATCATTGATACAGTACACAATGTAATCTGCTTAACACATCGTATAACATCACTGTATGACAAATTTATTTTAGCCAACACATCCAGAATTAGAAGTCACACCTGCCAAAACATAGAGACATCTTTACCTGTGTCATTCCTCCAGTATTTTATTGGACTCCATTCTCCCCATGGCTTTTGGGTACATTCTAGCCTCATCCTTAGTCTGAAAGCATAATTCTTTTTCATGTCTGGAGCAGGCAGCTCAAAGGAGAGCTCTGAAATGTCAGTATTATTCTGTAAAGAATATGAATAAACACAAACAAATAAGGTGCCTTCAGAATAAACAAAAACAGATAAATCATAAGAATCATATGAAGAAACATAAATCATATTTTTTTAAGATTTGCATTCTTAAATGTTTATATTATTTATATTTATATTTGGTGAACACTTAAAATCGTCATTTTGGTTATACACGACTATATATTTATCCCTTTTTACTGAGATGTACCTTCCAGGAAGTCTCACAGTGGCTCCGGTACTGCACATGGGTCCTGTAGCACCATTTGCTTTTAGTTTTATCTGGTCTCTCCCAGGACAGGTTTATGCTATGTGATGTGTGTTTAATTGTCATATTAAAGATGTCTAATTAGATTTGAAAATCGAAAGAAAGAAAGAAAGAAAGAAAGAAAGAAAGAAAGAAAGAAAGAAAGAAAGAAAGAAAGAAGATTACATTTTACAATTTCACATATTCCATCATATTGTGGTAAATGCCTTTTTCTTCATACACGGGGTAACGAGGTATTGTGGGTGTCACATCACATCGTTGTGACTTTTGATGTGGCTCCTCACTCAGTGTCAGCGGACTTGCCATGACGTACTCACTGCCATGGGTTTTTAGCTAGAATCACTGTGGTAAAATATGCCTTATGGGTATGGCAGCTATGCCAGATCTCATATAAATCTCAGCCTATAGTGCATATAAATCAAATAATTAGTTTGTTTATTCATAAAATCTTAATCACACAGAATGAAATATTACTTCAAAAGTTTTTTACAAAGGTATTTTGAATTTGCTATTAGTATTAGTGTTGTTAATACAACGCCTTCATTTATTAATCATATTATTTTTATTCTTATTCTTTTTTCTTCCAATCATTATTTCTCTATCATAATGATATTTTCTGTCTGAGTAATATTCAACAACAATCACACAAACACATTTTCACATTCCTCATCATCGTCATCCACAAATTTTGGTCATTTTTTAATAGGAGGAAAAAATATATAATAAATTCAAAACTCAAAATAATAATAAAACATGTATATCATATTTTAAAAAATATTTTAAAAAATCAAGCAACCCTAAAGCCACTTACCCACTGAAGCACATTCGACACTGAATTGAGCACAGAGCACAGCAGACAAGACTAGCAGTACACAGCAAGTACAGCGCTTCATCACTGCTTCTCATCAATGGTTGTGCTGACTCTTATGAAGTAAGGAGCGCAGTGAGAATATATAGTCTTTTACCACTTAACCACGCTCACTTCCTCTTACTCACAATCTGCTCTAAGCTCTTCACTGCTACCTATACACAGCTATAGCAAAATCCACCTGCGATAAAGCAGCCTGTACATTTTACATCAGCGTTTCGACAGCGTAATTCCCCTTTTATTGCCTTATATCTGGACTTCTGAGGTTCAAAATTATTTTCTCTGTAGTCACTGTTAAGGATTATTTTAAAAGCATAGTGATCATTTTTTCTAAACCATTAAGTGGTGATTATTGGGCATGTTTTTCCACTGAAATCACAAAAATCATTAAACCAGATCATACAGTATGTAAAGCCTGAAGCTGCCAATGTAAAATGAAAGCAAAGTAGCCGAAAAACAGTATTGTAGATAAAAGGCCATGCCTTGCAGCACTGTGGTTATCACACATATGCAATGGTGAAATAGAGGAATTTCCTAAATCTGCGGAACGTACAGTCTTATATCAAAAATCCCCCGACATTTGCATAACGTGAATGGGGGTATCTGTGGTAATATATCCTCATCTACATAACAGAAAACTGCTGTGTTGGTGTGAGAGGTACATAGTATTCATTGCTAATTCTGTGTACTTAAAAATTCTTTGCTAGTGATTAGTGGACAGGTTAGTGGACAGTCTGTCAGGAGCAGATAGCCAAATGTAACATAACTTAGATATATGGTAGTTTGGGTGCCTACATCACTGACAAATTTTCATACTGTTGCTGACCCACTTAATATAAAAACTAATAAACTCCCAATATGGGCAGAGTTTTTAAAAACAGCCATCATTACTTAGCAGCTTTCATAACTAATCATGCTTACAGTAATGATATTTAATGGATGATAGTTATAAACATGCAACCGAGTGTTTACATGCAAACAGATATGTGAAATTTCTGTGTAATTCAGCAAGTATGGTCCAGAAAGTAGGCAAAGATTTTCAGGCTTGATTAATTGCATGCAGTGCAGATGACGATGTTTGTCTATATTAGCAGCAGCAAGCTTACATTTATACCTGTAATAACTGGGAATTAATTTTTTAATATCCACAAATCTCCATTTCTTAAGGAATTTTATTGCTTCAAGGGTTTATGTAAAAACCTATGCAAGACACTTATTAACTTATTTTTTTTAATTAACTATTAGAAAAAGAACCCGTTCCCCTGAGAATCCTTTAGGAAGGAAACAACGCTTAACTGTTCAACTAATCCTTTAAAAAGAAAAAAACTATGTTTTTTAATGTAGAAGAAAAGTTGCAAAAACTATCAAGATCCCTTTGTAACATTAATATGCAACGGGTCATATGATATAGTCCTCCATGAATGTATAGAACATGAGAAATAAATATTAAGTGTTTTATTTTGTATAATCTTTTGGCACATAATATTCATTTTCTTTCTCACCAGAATAAGCTTCATAAGAGACAGAAATTAGTCAGTTAGCTCGAGTTTAGCTCATTGCTTAATTAAGTGCTAAAATGAAGTGATTATTTGGTAGCTTAAACTTATGTCCTTTTTTGGGGAACTACCTGCTTATTCATTTATTAACTTGACCTTTGCACATTCTATTGCCGATTGCTTATCTTGGTTCATCATTTTTATTTCCAAGAACAACACTATCTCAACAGCATGATCTTTTTTTTTTTTTTTAATTTAAATAACTACACCACAATCTGCTGTCAGAGTTAAATGTTTCAATGGCATTTTCAGGCTCATATCATATAAAAGTCAAAGGTGTTCACCACAAGAGGGTGATGTGGGTGATGTGATCTAAGAAAAACAAACCAAGTTTTTGAGTCTCACATTAGTACTGGAAAAATGTTCTACAGAATACACTAAAAAGCTGAAAAGTGAGATTACTAGCAGAGATATGAAGACTGCAGGTAGTTAATGTAAGTTTTAGATTTGTGTCAGTTGTGTTCTTGTTTCTGCGTGTCATTTCTGATTTCCTTTTTAACATCCAAAAATGATGATAGGGGAAAAAGAGAAACGAATCCTGCCACTTCACTTCGCTTTTCTTTTTTTTTATTCACTGGAAGAAAGCTACCGAGTTTCATTGGAAACACTTTTTTCTTCCCAAAAATAGACAGGCTGATTTTTCTTTAGTGGTGCAGCGTGTCTATGCAATGGTACATCCTGCTAATCGAGCCTCATCAACTACAACTAAGCAGTTCCAGATCTGGAGCTGGAAGCCATTATTGTGCACCTCTCTCCATGTCTTACTGAGAGGTCTGAGGTTTTCAATGACTAAAACTTTCACTAAAAATTTTCACTGATCTTAGTGCAAGCTAGCTCATGGGTTTAAGCGATAGAAACGTTCAGTTCACTCCTACTCTGTTAAACCTGTTTCCTGTGTTGTGTGGTTACACGGCATACACACACACACACACACACACACAGAAATACTCAAGTTATTTTTACTGAGATACTGAGAAATACAGCAGTGTTTTGTGGCTGTATGAATCATTACATCCACATGGAATGAAATGTCTGTGATACCAGATCATGGGGTCATTCACCCAAACAAGCAATAAATTATGTGATTAGAAGGATTTTGGGTTATGAAATATGTCAGCTAATGAATATTGCCAAGATAAATCACCAAAAAATGGTAATATAGCATTTCATTTTAATTTTTCACATTTTAATGCTTTATAATTTCACTAAACGGTACGGTCATGCTACTATGTCATTGTAATATTGCAATAAAACTGTGTAATTACCATTTCCATTTCCAGTGGTTTCACAAATACAATATTTAAGCCTATGTTTTCTTATCTACACTTTAAAAAATAAACATCAGATTGTATGGTTTTATAAAGAATGCTTAACATTCATGGAACCTTCCAAAAGGTTCTTTGTAATGGCAAAAGGTTCTTTAGACAAAAGGCTTTTTTATGGCACTAAGAAAAAGGGATTCTTTTAAGAACAAATTACTGAAAGGTTTTTTAGGGAAGCAAAAAAAATGGTTCTTCTCAGACTTCGTAAGAGTCTTCTATTCTTCCTGGCATCTTTATTTTAAAGGTACAAGAGTTCTCACTTAATATAACTGGAGCTCATATTTGCTTAAATATGTACAAGATAATGTTAGACACATTAAAAATACCAACTTTTTACAATAATACAACAAAAATACAATATCAAGCTTGTGGAGGCATTCTTTTTTTGCATTTATTTTTTTTGTTTCTAGACCACACGGCATCCATCCTTAGAAAAGTTTGAAACCAGGGTGTTTAATTAGATGTATTTCATTGCAAATATAATAACCATTTATTCACTAAGCTTTCATTTTAAAAGAGTCATTTTTAACAGTTTTCTTTATTATGATTACTTTACTTTACTGCTAGTTAAGAGGTCATAGAATTTACATTTACATTTATTCTTGTACATTTATTCATCTTTTAATTGATGTTTTTATTTAATGTGATTAATATTGAGTACTTGATAGTTAACATTTTGGCTCAGGGGTGAAGGTTGGTGGTGCCGAGGTTCAAATTTTCAATCAATAGCCCAGAGTCCTAACTACTAACCCACATCATTACTCAAGCTAATCATTAGTTAATTAAGCTATTGATCTATAATTATGTCTAAAGCAAATCCATTAACAGTGTACTCAGTGACTGATAGTGAAATACTGAATCTATAACTTAAAAGTAAATAAAGCTTAATAAACAGGTTTGTGTCATGAGTCTCAAAGTGACTAATGAATAGTTGACCAAGGTATCAATTATGGATAATCAATGACTTTACAGGCATTATAAATGAATTATATGTCAAGCATTACCACCATCCCGCATTTTTTAAAACTTTCATTTTGTTCAATCAACATGTTATCACCTTAAAATACAGTTTTTCATAGCTGAAATGCCTTGTCCAGTCAGGAAAAGGCAAGACAGAGAGTGAAAAAGAAAGACATGCGCACAGAACCAGGCGAACTCTTTAAGAAATGCTCAATTCCACACCAGCTATGTTATTCGATCCTCCTCTGGGAAGGGGTGTTTGTGTCGAGGAAAGACAAGGCCTGTCAGGACAAAGAGTAAAATTCCAATGATATGTTTAGCGAAAAGGGCGAGTGAAAAGTGAATCAAAGCGTCGCAGGATCAAAGAAACTCTGCCGAAAAGTCAACATGGCTGCCATGGGAGCAGCAGGAGATGCATATCATTTTTTAGTTGTTCTTCAGTGCCTTCTGATGTTGGGCAATTTATTGATATAGTTGGCAGTGAGAGAGAGAGAGAGAGAGAGAGAGAGAGGAAAATCTATGAAATGGGCATGAAAGTGGAGGTAAAGTCCACCATCAGGAGGAGGAGGTCAATGCATTGCATTTGAAGTGAGGAGTTCATTGACATTTCGAGCAATTGCAGCAGTGATATGCAGTGATGGCAGATTGTTAGACTAGGGCTAAAATGAAATATTCAAACTATTAAGACTGAGCAATGCTTTATAGCACAAGGTCTCACTGATAACAACAATCAAATAATGTGGATCTCTGCAACAATGTCTGTCACATTGTCACAATGTCTGTCACATTTATATCTGTGTATTTGATAACAGAAAGTAATTTGATGCGGTATCTAAAAAAATAAAATCTTACAATATATTTTTGGCTTTTTATCATTTTAAAAAGGGAGCGCGTTTGCCCTGCAAGTAAGACTTTTTTATTTGTATAAAAATAACACAAACACAAAAGTGTGATATAATTTAATACATTTTTATTACCTCACAAAAAATGTTTTTTTTTTTATATCAACTATGCATTAATGTGGCTTTACTTCTTAAAGTAAAGCAGATCTCATTAAATGATCAACATACATTATTACTGAAGATGGAACTACTACAGGATTATTTTCCTATATGTAACATGCTCAAGATCAATCTGACAATTAGTGAGAAAGTTTAAATAATATTCTGGCTCTGTGTTATAATGAGAGCAGCGCAAATTTATTTATTTATTTACCAGTTTACAACTGGTTAATCACTCATTTAGGTCACCTTCATAATCTCTCTGCCGTATGTATTTGTGGTCAGAGGCACCAAGTGTGTCAAACTAAACCACACCAGATGCTGTTTCCTCTTTCTGCCATGGAATTTTTGTAAAACAATCTTAATCAAAGATTTTTATCACTTTGGTACATGCAGTGCATGCCTATCTTGCTTCTGCAGTGTTCAAATATATGTGGGAGGTTTGTTTTTCATTCAGTTAAAATGTACATTATGTTCTTCGTTCCGCTTTTAACTGACCAGTTAGGCAAAGAGATAAACAAAAGGAAGAGCAGAACTGACACTGTGACTTTTTTTTTTTTTGCTTGCCTGTTTAGGACTGACTGATAGTTAACTGATAAGAGCTTCACTTCCAAGTAGGCCTGCTTACAGAGAAGCAGTTCAAGAACTGTTAAGATGTTTCCAGATTACTGATACACTGTTCACAATGGTGAGAATAATAATGAAATACAAGCGGAAACATCTCAGAGAATCGTTAACCAGTTATATGAATTGTGCATTTTAATTTTAGATTTTTAAGAGTGGGTTTATGTACACACACACACACACACACACAGACACACATTAAAACTAACACGGTTGGACCCAGTGGACTGAGTTTAAATGAGTTCAAATGTTGATTTAAGGTCAGTTGAAAAAGCATTAGCTATTATCCACTTTGAATGACCAGTGTTTCATATATATATATATAATCATTGTGACAAAGCAATGAAAAAAAAAAAAAGCTTTTAGAACTTAGAAAATTTTAATTTCTCATGTAGATAAGGTTTGTAGTCCCAGCATACTGGAGGACTGAAGGGAGAGGTGACAGTGAACATGATGTACATTGTAGATAACAATGGTTTAGGTTTCACGTTTGTACGCTGAGGATGGGGCGTGAATGTAAACGCTTTATTAAATATTTCTAAATTTCTTTTACTGTACAGTGCTAAAGAAAGCAGAATAAGACTTATTCTGTGCTATAGACCAGTATTTAGTTTAGACTGGCCACAGTTTAAGATGATGTGCGGAAAGTTGGGCATTTTTTAGAATCTATGATTTGAATGAACAGGTGCATGCATGCTTTATGGCATCTCTTCCAGCTCTATAATCTTTTATCTAAATTAAAATGATAGAATGACAAGAATCATTTATGAACAATTGCTGCTTTTGTCACTTGATTGTTAAATACTGAGTTATGAATGAAGAGCAATTGTTTTGCAAAATTCAAACTGAATATCAAGTTATTATTTCTGCAGATAATATCTTTTTTTTTTTTTTTTTTTTTTTTTTTTTTACAATACCCTACTTCTTCCACAGGCAAGGATTAAAATATGTTAGAAAAACTGTAGCTTTCAATTACTTTAGCCATAAATTTACACCAAAAAGTTGACACTCATTGTGCAGATGTTCAGTCAACTACACACCAGAAAGAGTCTGGGTGAATTAAGGTTATTAAAATGTTCAGGACACAGACATGTCTCTGAATAGTGCAGCATCTTGTGAACTTTAATGATATGTTTATTAGTCTGGTTTCTGTACTATGCGGGTTCTTGTTGTGTCAATTTCCTTTTCAACAGTGCCATCATGTGGACATTGCGTGAAACTGCACCAACGAGCCCAGAAACCATTTTATAAACGACTACAGAGTCTAGCATAAATGTAAACAAATTGGTTTAAAACTGTCTTTATATAAATTTAGACTTATATATGAAAGGGGGAAATATATCTGTGATATAATACCCTAACAGTGTGTTGTCACAAGTGGCTGATGCAAAAATGCTTTCTGATGACTGCAGTAAAAAGCAGATAAGGTTACGTCACATATTATCCATATACACAGTTTTCCATACCAGCAACATATGGAAGCAGTTGTAAATTTGCTGCTATCTGAGAACAGTTAATGGTTTTAAACCAGTCATTTTAATATCAAAGCACTTAACACTAGTACTATAATTACTTGCAGGTTGGCAATCCCAGGCCGTTGTTGGAGCTGCGCTGAAGGAAAATGACTTAATATTTATCTGACATGTACAGTATGATGGGAGTCAGACAAGGCAGCTCGCATTACAGAAGATTGCTCAGTTTTGCAGTCATTTCAGTAATTGACACTGGCCTTTGATCTCTACATACGTTGCATGACTTGTGTGGTTTTCATTACACAGACTTGCAAAATCTCTCTGTTGATAAACAATTGGGAGACATTATGGACTGAGTGTGGCCAGCTGTGAGTTCAGACCAGCCTGATTACAGTCTCTTTGAAAAACTTTGGTTCAAGGGGACCATTATGGTTGTGTTTCATTTTATTGGCCAGAGATTCTTATTTAAATTTGTCTATCATGTTGAGGATAGTGGATCAATTTACAGTAACAGGTAAACCAGTATGTTATTTTTATTAATAATACCAACAGAAAAGTTTCCTAATATTCATATATTGATATCACAAGAGTGAAAGTGTAGGAATATTAGGAAAATTAGGAAATAATAAGAATTGGTTGAATAGACATTAATGGTGTGTTTATGGCAGAGTTATCATTAGATTCTTTGTGTTGAAGAATCTAACAATGGCTATGGACACTAATTTAATGTTAAAACACACACACACACATACACACACACACTGAAGCATGTGAGGTATTTAATTTTATTGTGTTTGCAAGCATTTCTGCTGTTTAGTCAAGAATAACATTGTGGACTCTCAGTATTTGATTACAACATTTTACATATGAGGGGCAATGTCTCTTTTCAGTGTGGACACAATGTCCTGTCCTTTTCACATTATGTTCCTGATAATGGGATCTAATTAATCGAGAAGAGTCTGAAATAACTTGACATAATGACAAGAAGATCACCATGAAAATAGGACTTCCCTTATTGCTTGAGAAGGAAAATACTTTTAGCCTTGTTCCACAAAAGTTTACTTGTCATGTCACCTAGGCTCTGAATGTGAAGGTCATTACTTTAGCACTGTGGTAAGAATGTCAGAGCTATTTATCGTGCTGATCTTTCTCCAATTCGCAAAGAGGGCAATTAAACCATCATGTTGAATAAATCTCTGACCCAGCCAAGCGCTAGGCATATACAACTTTGGACAGAAATTCATCGTCTAATTTGAATCTGTTGTATGTGCTACTTTATTTGCTTTTACATTCCTGTTATTAGAGATCTTAAGTAGCAATGTTGCAATTCCTCCTAATATTTCTGTGGAGTAAAGATAAACCATTGTTATATACTAGCCATTACATTAGAGCCTGATCCATTTACAAATACTGTCAAAACTTACTGCATGATCATAGCAGTGACAAGTGTTTATACACAGGAAAATAACATTCCAAACATGACTTTATTAAAGATGTGCAACAAAAATAAATTACTATTTATATCTGTACTATTTAGATTAGAACATACTAATAAAAACTAATTCACATTGTTTAAATAAATGCTACACAGGTTAAATAATATAAAGGATTTATGCTGGCCTTTTACATAGATAACTAGCTACACACTGCAGAGGGAACAATGTTTTGGGAAAGCATGACAAACTTTAGCAATTAGATCTATTATATGACTTTTTAAATTCTTGCTTAAATCTACTTGCTTGGCATGATTAAACGTATTTCTTGAATTCATCATATAGCACAAGCACAAAGGCACCTCCCATGCCTCTAAGAACATTAGACCAAGCTCCTTTGAAGAACGCTTTGCTGCCCTCATCACGTGCAATCTTCCTCCAGCAGTCCAGTGTCCCAGTGTACATAATGTCAGCTGTGAGAACAAAAAAACAAAGACTTGAGCTTATATAAACACTCATATTATAGGGAGCAGTGGAATCACTCAGTGTTTTTAGTTACAGTTTGTGTGTGTGTGTTTGAGTGTGTGTGTGTGTGTGTAAATGATATGTTTAAGAACTGCACCTCCTTTGCGTCCAGACTGCATCATCATGCGGCGCCTCACTGTGTCAAAAGGATAAGAGACCACACCAGCCACTGCTGTGACACTCTGTGCAATCATCCAGCTGACCACGATGTGGGTGTTCTTCGGGTCAGGAAGCATGCCTGTTCGTCACCACACACAAAATCAATACATGAAAATGTAATGTGGCTATTTTAGGCACTGCACACAAAAACCATGTGTCCTACTAATAGTGGAGAGGTTTTACCTTTGGCTGTGTCATAAATACCAAAGTAAGCTGCCCTGTAGATTATGATGCCTTGCACAGACACATTAAAGCCTTGATACAGGCCTCTCAATCCATCAGACTTGAAGATCTTAGTCAGGCAGTCACCCAGGCCATTGAATTCTCTGGAAGAGGAAGCTTTTCCCACATCAGCTGCTAAACGGGTACGAGCAAAGTCGAGGGGATAGACGAAACAAAGAGACGTGGCTCCTGCTGCACCACCAGATGCCAGGTTTCCAGCAAAATAGCGCCAGAACTGAGTGTGCTTGTCAACACCACCCAAGAAGATCTGCTTATACTTGTCCTTAAAGGCAAAGTTGAGGGCTTGAGTGGGGAAGTAACGGATGACATTCGCTAGATTGCCACGCCAGAAGGAGGCAAAGCCTTGCTCTTTGGGAATCCTCACAACACAGTCGATAATTCCTTTGTACTGTTTGTCAGCACTGATTTGCTTGCTGGCATGTTGGACCTGCATTGTAAAATTGGTAAGTCAGCATGTTACGGTTTGGTCTGAACTTTATTATTTATTAATCACATTTTATAACTGCAATAAACTGTATTTTCTTTTGAGACAATGGACCTAATTAGTGTGAAAATGCTGAAACACATATACATTGCAAACAATTTCTGATTGTGAATGAATCATTTATTTAATATGTATTTATTTTACAGTAGTTGCTAAATACACACATCTAACTTATAAAGAAGGCAGAAAGTATCAGGCTTGTAATACACTTCTCTTTTATCCCCTCTGTTTCTTTACACATCATATCTGAGCCGTCACGTGCGTAAAGAGAGGTTTTGAAAGGTCGAATCGGTTCGGAGTTGATTCATTTTGCTCGGTTCGCAGTCACCCTCACAAGCTTAAAGAAACAGGTCGTGTACATCATATGGTCGGCAAATCAGTAAATGATGCAGATGTGCTACCTTTCCGTATCCATGTGTCTTTTACAGTCTAGAATTTAGACTTTTATCTACACAATTAAAGCGCAGGCGTACAGTCTGTGTGTAACACAATACGTATATAAAACATGTCGTGTGTCACTACTATGCGTGTTAAACAGAAATCTGGTCCACTCTAGGCAGATTTCAGCCTAACACGGGTGCCGGGTTCAGATAAATGATACTCAGTATGCATGGATGCTGCAGAGGACTCAATCATGGCCTCCCAAGGATAAAAAAAAAATCACCGGGCTGCAGGAGCTACTCACATGTCTAATTCATGAATTTCTACAGCTACATATAACTGGGATAAAAACAAATTCATAAATAACCGCGAATCCTTAAGTAACAGCATCAGTAAGAGCCGCTCTAGCGTGCCATCTCTATGAGCTGGTGAACAAAATGTTCTTCTCACCTGCAGCAGCAGTTTCACTCTCTCGATTGGAGCAACGGCTGTTTTAGAAATAGCAGCCGCAACTCCGCCCGCAAGAAAGTCTTTTGCAAATGATATCGCGGCGTCAGCCATGGCACTTTATATGAAATTTGTTTAGACGCACTTTCTTAGTAAGCGAACGGATGGAGATGAGTTGCTCAGCCGCAGAGGGCGTTCTGCGCAAACTCCGACATTCCGCGCAGGTGCTGCATGACTTATCGCGAGGAAGCGCGAGATCTGAGATCTTCCCTGCCTTACTTTTTTATTCTGACATATGATCCTCAACCAAATACTTCATTTGCTGTACGAATGCTAATATGGCATTTAGGACACATTTGGAACTGTGCGAATACCCTGCTGAAAAATCTACCCTGGTCTGACCAGCTATCAGCTGGAAACACATTTCATTGCTGATCAAATTAAACAGCTAGTCAGACATTTTCCATAAACTTAAGTCTCATTTCAGCGTGATCGGCTCAACCTGTACACTTTTTAGCTGGTTTTGCTTTGTTTGATTTTCACACAAGCCAATCGCCTCTCACTGGACTCTGCCTGACCCTGCATGTTGAGAACCTGCATGTTGACCACACTGACCCACGGCTTCATTCATTCTGCATGGACTGGAGAAAATACAATGCAACCTGCAAGTCAGTAACACAGTGGTTAGATAGTGACATGGCTCTGCTCAAGCAGCTTCTGTGGACATAAAATCTAGACACTTTTGTACAGTTCACATTGTTTATTAAATGATTGGTTAAAAGCTGAAATACATTGTACTAAATTAATAAGAATTATTTATAGATGTACAGGAGACAACTTGAAACGACAGTTAATATATTCCTGGACAGTTAAAAGTTGCCCTATAGTATAAAAATCCCTAGTGTTTTGAGCATTTAAAGCTTTTCAGGCAAGCAGAGAAACAAACTGGCTAAGCTTGATCATCTTTCACAAAAAGCATGGCGTCAAGTAGATTGTCTGTGTATTGGGTATGTACAGGACTGAACCCATGCTTCCTCATTAGGTTACTATACTCTGTGGTGTTCCTTTGCCTTCCTTCACTCATGCTGAGTGCCTGCAGCAGGGCTCGACTTGGCCTGGTCCTCTCCTCATCCAGTAGAATCTCTGAGAGCAACAAACCACAGCCTGCACCAGAGACACACAAATAATTCTATTTAATAAGCACTACAACTTTGGTGTGCTGCAAAACTCTACTGTCCTTAAGAGGTTATCAGCTATTGTGAATAAAACTAACACAGTTGGACCCAATGGACCGTGTGTAAAGGATTTCAAATGTTGATTTAAGGTCAGTCAGTTTATAAAAAAACATCACTCTTATCCACTTTACATGACTACCGTTTCATATACAATCATTTGGTAAAATATTCATGCTTCTTCAGTTTTTGTACATTTTAGTGTGCTAAAAAGTTATTTTTAAATTGCTTAAGTTTACTTTGTTGCTGTCTATCTACAGACATAAAAAAAAGCTTTTTAGAATTTTTGAACTCTCTCATGTAGGTCTAAGGTCAGTCACGTGCAATGCATTCATCCTTTACTCCATTCCGACCTGTCACCCCATTCCTGCCACTCACAAGCACCTCATAGTGTGATGCTGCCACCAACAGGTTTCACCATAAGAATGGATTTACCAGTTGAAAAGTAGCTGATTTTGTCAGACATAATTTTTGAAGCAACCAAAACAGATAAATTTTTGTCTAACTAGACCTAATTACGCCTTTTGCTTAGGACTGTCCGATCATTCTACCATAAATGCCATATTAATGGAGGATTTTAGAACTGGCTGCCCTTCCTGCAGGTTCTCAAATCTCTGTGGTGGACTGGAGTAGGATCATCTCTTTTTTTTGCCCTGCTGTATCTCTCCACAATCTGATCCTGAAGGTCTACAGAGAGTTCATTGGATATCCTGGTTTGGGTTTTAAATTGAGATGCACCGTATTTGCAAAAGTCCTCAAAACATGGTTTTGCCTTGCTTTGTCATTATGGGTTATTGTGTATAGATTAATAGAAAAAGGTCAATTTAATCCATTTTAATTAAATCGATACACAACAGAATGTGGAAAAATGTGCCTGAATACCTTCCAAATGAACGCTATGTCTATGTATACTAGATAGATACATATAGTATATCGACACAGAGTGCTAATGGTACTTATTACTGTTAATTATACAGCATTTTAGACATAATAGTCAGGTCTGCAGGCAGAACGTTCTTACCTGGCGTGCATGTCTTGGACAATTTACTCAACAGCTCATGTACTTTCTCATCAGACCAATCATGAAGAATTCGTGCGAGGATATATAGGTCTGCTTTGGGTAGGTCATCTTTGAAGAAATCTCCTAATTGCACAAAAAGGTACAATGAAAGTATTTTGATATCAGTAACATATGATTTAAATACTTTAAATAACTTTTGTCATACAGATAAGTGCATAAATTTCCATTAAATATGGTTGTGGATGAAAAGAGAAAATGTATCTCTACTAAACAGTTTAAAAACAAATTTAAAAAATCCATATAATGAAACATTATATTACATTTTATAATAACAAATAAGAAAATAATCTGAAACATAAAGCAAAAATCAAATTCAACAGGCAAGTCAATAATAATAGGCAAAAACTGGCCTAAAGATGAACTAGAGATGTCAGGAAGAATATGGGGAACTATTGCCTAGATGTATAGAGGATGTTTAAGAAACTGGAGGCAGGTATAAATCCAAGGGGTAGAAAACGGTTAGACAATATTTGTATCACATTCATAAAGGGAAATGTATATCTTTTGAAGTAAGTTTTTGATTATTATCTTAAGATAAGACCACATTATTGGGTCATTTCAATGTCTTACTGGTGTAAAATATCTGTAGGCAAATGTTTGCACTGACCTGCAACAAATGACACTCTGCCAGCTTGCTCTATAGGTTGGAAGTGACTTCTCAATTCAATAACTGCTGGCAAGTCAAATACAATTACAGACAGGTCGGGATGGGCTTTGGTGAACTCGTATGCCATGGCACCAGTACAGCCTGTGAAAAGAAAATACAGAAATGCAATGACAACCTGGAAGTCCTAAGTGTTACTTTATTATCTGAATGGCAGGAATGCAACAACACATAATAATTATAACTATATTTCATCTGAAAACTATATATGCAACACAGCTACCTCCAACATCGCAGGCTGTTTTGAAGCGCGATAGATCGAATGCTGTGGCCACATCTCTTCCAGTCACCTTAGCGATGCTGTGCATGGCATTCATAAAGCACATCACCATTTCAGCTTTTTTTAAGTAGACGTCCTTTTGCAAAAAAAAAGAAATACAAAATTTTGTAATTTATTCTAATGTACTGTAATACATACTGTACTCTGATTCTGATGATGATGATTATTATAATTATTATAACACTACACTGTATAATCAACCTCAAAATCCTCTACCTGAAACACGTTTTCAGACTTCTTCCCAAAAGCCTTCTCGTGCTGATTTGTGCCTTCCCTGACAGCGCTCTCTAGGTGGTTGAAGAGCGGCCAGATCATGTCATTGCAGTGCAGGATGTATGCATGCAGAGAAAGGGGGCTGTCTGATACCAGGTACTGTTTGGTCTGCTCCGTGTTCCTATACACTGAGACAGACAATGTACACAATATAAGCAGTACAAACAGCATTGCTGCAACATGAAACAGAGCACCTGTACTTAACTTTACCTGACGATGCTGACCCCAAACCTTCCCCTAACCCTAGCTAGCTTATACACATGCCAGGACCAAATTACTTTAACTTCATAATTAATCTGTTTTTCCTCCCCAAGACTCACCAAGCTTATCTTCACATTTGAGCTTATGTAGTAGTCCTATGGATACAGCAGCATCCAGTAACTTTTCAGTGCCCAGAACTGAGGCCTTGATGCGAATGGCTACTTCATTCAGCGTAAGGCCAGTGTCACTCAGAACGTCAAACACACCCAGCTTGGATGCTGTAAACAAAGTCTGGCAAAGAGCAAATTAAGAATAAGTTGTTTAGCAGAAATAAATCCTGAAAATCCTGAAATTTTAGCGTTTTCTCAGTCACCAGCAGGATTAGATATAAGCATTTGTAAAAGTGTTTGGAAAGTGGGATAATTGGAGCTGAATTTCATTAATTTTTTGTTTTGGTTAATTAATTTAGTTAATTTTTTTTTCCATGTAAAAATTACATTAAATTATACAAATAAATAAAATTCTGTATACATTACAGCATTATAAAGCATCATGTTTTTGATTATTTGCTAAAAAGAAAAAGGAAAATGCTGTTTTTGTACATTCTTTTTATAGGTAAGGCAGTAAAGGGGTAAATTCAGAAAATAAATTGTTTTCTGTTTTTTGATGTGATTAGAATGGATAATATACAGATGAATGAGTCTCTACAGGAACATTGTATCATATTTCAGGCTTGCTGACCTCAAATGTCATTTCATTTATACCTCTGGCCACTCATTTAATAATCACCATCATTATACTGCAAACCTTTGATGCTTTAAATCCATCTAGTAGTTCCACTAAGCTGTGGGGGAAGCCTTCAGTGTTGTTCTCGGTAGCCTCAGGTTCAACAGCATTATGCACTGAGTCAGAGTTAACGAGGATGCTGATGTCCGGTTGTGCTGTTTTTTCAGACAGACAGCTGGCAGAAGTACACGGCCCATCAGACTCTGGTGAGGTCTTGCGCTTTATCTTATAAGCAGGGCTCTCAGGTGAAATGTTGTAAATCTTTCCCAGCTGTTTGCAGAAGTGATTTAGTGGGAAGCCCACTACATTAAGAAAATCTCCTTGCACATATTCCACCAGCATTCCACCCAAAGCCTGGATCCCATAACCACCAGCCTTGTCCCTGTCAAAGATACAGCATAGGAAATGCAGAACTGTTCTTACAAGAGACTAGAAAACACACAGTCTTTACTATTCAACTAGACATATGATTCTAGTTTAGAATAATGTCTTAGCAGCAAAATATGCCAAGTTGGAAAGATAAAAAATAGAGTGGAAATAGTTCATTCCATAAAAGTTAAAAACCTGTCATGGACTCCCTTTAAAGCATGTATCTTGTAACCAAATTATTCTCATAATATATTACACAGTTAGATCTAATTCAAGATGTTTAAGCAAACATACGCAGATGAGCCGTAACAGTACTGACAGGTGAAGTAACACTGATTATCTCATTACAATGACTCTTGTAAGGGGGTAAAATATATTAATCAGTAATTGACCAGTCAGTTCTCAAAGTTGTGTTGAAATCAGAGCAAGTGTAAGGATCTGAGCAACTTTAACACAGGCTAAATTATGATGGTTAGATGACTGGGTCAGAGCTTCTCCAAAATAGCAAGTCTTGCCGTGTGTTCCTGCTATGCAGTGGTTAGTACCTTCCAAAAGTGGTCCAAAGAAGGACAACTGGTGAACCATAGACAAAGTCATGGGCATTCATGGCTCAATTATTTACATGGGGACTGACAGCTAGACTGTCTGGTCTGATCCAACAGAAGAGCTACTGTAGCACAAACTACTGAAAATGTTAATGCTGGCTTAGACAGAAAGGTGTCAGAACACACAGTGCATCACAGCTTGCTGTGTATGAGTCTGCGCACCTGCAGACCAGTCATAATGGCAATGCCACCTCCCGTTCACTTCCAAAAGTGCATATTTTGAGCACACGAGCATCGGAACTGAACCATGGAGCAATGAAGGAAGGTGGCCGGGCTTAGGAATCAATAAACATTGTTGCAGACCAAGAACACCTCTTCATTGCAACAATATTCCCTAATTGCAGTGGCCTCTTTCAGCAGGAAATTGTGCTCTGCCACACAACAAAAAGTGTCCCGATATGGTTTAAGGAAAATGACAGAGTTTAAGGTGTTGACTTGACCTGCAACCTCCCCAGCTCTCAAACAGACAAAGAAGTCCAATCCATGGAGGTCCCTCCTCACAACTACAAGGACCTGCTGCTAATGTCTTGGTGTGAGACACCACAGCACACTTTCAGAGGTCTTCATGCCTCAACAGGTCAGAGCCATTTTGGTGTCACAAGGGGGACCAGAATTATTTATGCAGGTGGTTTTGACATTATGGCTGATAAGTGAAAGTGAGGAACTCTACTAGAGGGCACAGTTTCAAAGTTCATTGTTTAGCCTGTTATTACCAAACTAAATCTTCACTGTATCAATCAGCAGCAAGTATGGCAGCTAAAAAAAATTTACTTACATGGGCTCGCCACTGTTAATGTATTCCCAAAGCATCTCCTCTGACAGATCTGCAAACTTCACCTTTGTCTCTTCATAAAATTCCACCACTTCGTGCTCTGTTTCTCCACCTGAAAAAAATAATCAGCTGACCCCTTGTCAAATACCATCCAGGTAAACATTCAGATTACGCACAGCATACCCTCTCTTTCATGACAGAGGACTATGACCACTCCTGTGTATACACTGTGCTCTTTTCCGCTCAATCTGCAATGCATGTGTGGAATAAAAAGAACAGCGGTTAATAAAGACATACTATAAAACAGACATTACACATGTACAATATATTTTTACATCAAGCTTGATTGTTTTAGGGAAAAAGCACCTAGACAGCATGCAGTAGGCATCTTGCTTATCCACAGGCTTCTCCAGAATTAAACCATCAACCGTCTGGAAATTGAAAAACATAACGTTACAAGGGCATTTATACAAATCATTCATTACATTCTAATTTAAAAGACCACATCCATACTTACCACCACAGTGTCTGCCCCAATCACTATATCTGGTTTTTTAAGGTGTTTCTGTTCCCAGGACATGTGAACACACATACACACACATTAATGCCCAAATAGCTAAAAGCTCTAACCTGAAACAAAAAAACTCATAAAAAGACTCACAAGTGGCATTCTCTGAGCCACTTCCAGGGCCTTTTGCTTTGCCGTTTCCACAGCATATGCATAGGGCGTTTTAAACAAAGTCTTGTCCAAAGTCTCTTTAAACCAAGAGGGCACCACTTCAAACCGCAAACCCTGCACAGAGACAAAATTTATAACTATACTTGATCATTACTCTATTATGCACAGTGGTACTGTTTTAAACTTACTGCGTTGGTCAAAATCTCCTGTCGCCTTGGAGATGCACTGGCCAGAACGACAAGTTTGCCATGCAGCTTGGAGATTACTGGGTGCAGTACCATTTTGTCTTCAGAGATCTAACATGAGAACCAGAACAATCATTGAGAGATCTGAGCATTTTATTACCATACATTTCCTGTCATAGTAACAAAAAAAACTAAAATACTCTGGCTCATAAAGCATAGGTTTACAGATCCAGTCTTCAAAATATACACAGATCAAGGATAACATTATGAGCACTGAGAGGTGAAGTGAATAAGACTGATGATCTCCTCATCATGGCACCTGTTAGTGGGTGGGATATATTAGGCAGCAAGTGAATATTTTGTCCTCAAAGTTGATGTGTTAGAAGCAGGAAAAATGGACAAGTGTAAGGATTTGAGCGAGTTTGACAAGGGCCAGATTGTGATGGCTAGACGAAATTGCAGCTCTTGTGGGGTGTTCCCGGTCTGCAGTGGTCAGTATCTATCAAAAGTCGTCCAAGGCAGGAACAGTGGTGAACCGGCGACAGGGTCATGGGCGGCCAAGGCTCATTGATGCACATGGGGAGTGAAGGCTGGCCACAGATCTAAAATCAGCAATTTTGGAACATCTGGTAGGATATATTTAGCATTTTTATTAGTAATATGTATTTAAAAGTGACTAGAGTACGTGTTTAGAGATTAAGGGTGCAGTTTAAGTGCAGGAGATCATGTTTTTTTCTAACATGCAAGTATCTGCGATCGATGTCCAGGGTCATCTCACTCACTGACCAGGGCTACAGATTGAGAGCAGATCATAGTTTTAATGAACAGAATCCCTTCTGATGTGATCCATCTACACTATAACACTTTTACAGCTGTGTTACATCCGGGTTTCCGAACGCATGCCAATCACTACATGACGACACTACCACACGCAACCTTGTATACCTGGTAGATTTATTAAACCTACAATTGGTTTAAGACTCTCGTGTTCCTCTTTATCAAAAGCAAGAAGCAATCTTTCATAATTTCGTTACTTACCTGCACCACTTTTGTCCCTCACCTTTCTCGCGTCCACCACGAAGTTCTACCGGAATTATGTGGGCGGGGCGTTCTCTACGCATGCGCATTAGAAGTATAGTGCTAATTTTGTGATCCACCACCAGGGGAGACAAAAACCACTGGTTTTAATCAAAAACTCATGGTCGTGATTTTTCCTTCTGTTCTGTACATTTTTGGTGCTTTCTCATCTGCCAAAAACACCAGAACAACTAAGTAACGGCCCTACCCGAGTTAAAGCGGGTGATTTAGGGCAGGGGGAACACAGACATGTGTAGGACAGGGTGAGGGAATACTGAGATCAGGGCTTAAATGAAGTTAATAGATGAGATAAGTTAGCGCCTTAAAACTGCTGTTGTAGTCACAGATGCTGTTGCTGTCATGTTTGCAATGTGATTAAGGGATAAACGTAGACCTTACATTACAAGTTCTAGCAAACGTTAGAGAAACAATATCTGAGCCAATCCTGTACAAATTATACTGAGACATACACTATATTGCCAAAAGTATTTGCTCACCTGCCTTGACTCGCATATGAACTTAAGTGACACCCCATTCCTAATCCATAGGGTTCAATCGGTCCACCCTTTGCAGCTATAACAGCTTAAACTCTTCTGGGAAGGCTGTCCACAAGGTTTAGGAGTGTGTTTATGGGAATTTTTGACCATTCTTTCAGAAGCGCATTTGTGAGGTCACACACTGATGTTGGACGAGAAGGCCTGGCTCTCAATCTCCGCTCTAATTCATCCCAAAGGTGTTCTATCGGGTTGAGGTCAGGACTCATCTTGTGCAGGTCAGGACTGGTCTTGTGCAGGCCAGTCAAGTTCATCCACACCAGACTCTGTCATCCATGTTTTTATGGACCTTGCTTTGTGCACTGGTGCACAGTCATGTTGGAAGAGGAAGGGGCCAGCTCCAAACTGTTCCCACAAAGTTGGGAGCATGGAATTGTCCAAAATGTCTTGGTATGCTGAAGCATTCAGAGTTCCTTTCACTGGAACTAAGGGGCCAAGCCCAGCTCCTGAAAAACAACCCCACACCATAATCCCCCTCCACCAAACTTTACACTTGGCAGAATGCAGTCAGACAAGTACCGTTCTCCTGGCAACCGCCAAAACCAGACTTGAGCGAATACTTTTGGCAATATAGTGTATATTAAAAAACTATTATAATTATAATCTATTACTATTATAATCAGTTTTCATAAGGTTCTCCAAGCTATATAACAAAAGAAAACAACTATAATAATAACTCAGTAATAACAGTGATCCAAGACTGGTGTTAAAAAATTTTCCCATTATGAACGAAGGAATATATATTTGATTAGCTATTGGTTCGTAAAATGTGGGCGGGGTCACAGAGCCTCTGTCCAAACCTTAAATAATTTGGTGGGTGAAAGCAGCTACAGGGGTTATGGCGTGTGAGCGATGTCGTATGTCACGTTTACAGCTGTTTGTTTTTGTTTGTTTGTTTGATTGATTTTACAGCTGTTGAGATTCTTCTGAAAAATAAAATGATGAAAGAAAAAATCTTAATAGGAACATCTGTACACCTGCTCATTTATGCACATTTCTAATCATATGGAAGGAACACAATGCATAAAATCATCAGTTAATGTTCACATCAAACATCAGAATGTAGAAGAAGTGTGATCTCTCGGACTTGTCACAGAGTGTCACCATTGATGTTGGTGCGAGAGAGGCTTGCAACATTGTTTTTTTTTTTCAAAACTACAGAAACTGTTTGGGTGTGTGTGTGCAATTGCCAGATCAGCAGTTTCTAAAAAAAAACTCAACCAGTTTGACATCAACAAACATGCCACAGTTAATGCGCTAATGTGCTAAATTAACCACACTAAACATACACTGAAACAAATGTACCAGCCTAACAGATTCATGGATAGTGGTTTACTCTCTGTCTGCATATGCAAACTGCATGGAAACATGCCACCCAGACAAGCTGTAAACAAAAAATATTCAAATATGATTCACATGATCAATTTCCTGCACCACACACACATACCAGATATCATGCTTCAGTATTAATTCTAGTAACATTGCTGCTTCTGATATGTGCGTGTGTTTTTTTAATATTCAGCATGCAGTTTGTGTGTTCATTTGTATTAATTCCCTGCAGCAAGCCAACTTCAAACTATCAGTGTGAGGTTTTTTCGTTCCTGTATAGGTGTGACCCTACCTTGTGGTTTGCACAGGATGCAATGCACAACACGTGTCCCATTTCCACTGCTAGATCAAGAATTGTGCAACAGACTAGGGTTAGAAAGTGGCAAAATACATCTTAGATATCCGGAACTGATGACTGTGACCATCTGACATTTCTCAACTGAAGGAGAATTACAAACAAAATGCAGCATCCTGAAAGGTTTCCTTGTTTGTATAATGACAGTCAGTGGACTAATCTGGTTAAATGTATAGGCTAGTATGAAACATTATAGGACACAAAATGCTTTGTTTGAATGAGCAACATTTATTCTTATGGCCACAGTTTTCATCACATGGAGTTAAAGAGAAAACCATATGTAATGTTATCCAAAAACACATTTGTTGACATAAAATACTGAGTTTTAAAAGAAAGTGAACTAAAGCAAGTAAACAACTTTAGCTAGAATGCTTTAGTAAGCGCTACAAGGTCAGTAAAAGTGCATGTCAATCAAACTATATCAATGGAATTGTGCAGAAGTACTTAAAATACTTAAAATACTTTCAAATGTATGGACAAAACAGGCAAATAAATGTAATATAGTTAGTTCCATAACAGACTGGCCCCAGAGAACGAGTGAGAAAATATGCATATGCTACAAAACAAGACATAAAACACAATGTTTAAATATTAGCTGTAAAAGCATGGTTAAAAAAATCTGTCAACAATGAGGAAGGATGGATTACTGTACAAATGTGGGATTTCTTTAGAAATATCACGAGTATGCTGGCTTCCTCTTCATATTCTAAGAAAGTGAATACTGAGCAAAAACACACAAAGTTGTATTCAAAACAAAACTATTCATAACATATTCAAACTATAAGTTTGAATTGACCCGACTACGAGAGTTCTCTGTGTGTCTTGCATCTGCTTTCCCAATAGAACCAGTACGAGCTGAATGGAAACTTTCTCTGCGGCATTCACTCATTTCCGTATCCACCATGCTGAGGTTTTGAAGTCTCAACATCTGTCTCATCTTTCGACGGAAATCCTTCGAAGCTAAATAATAGATGAATGGATCCAGGCAGCTGTTTATGCAGCTAAGTGACAGGGACAGTTTGTAGTACATGTAGAGAGATTTGTTATAGTACAGCTTTGTGACTGTGTGGGCTAAGAGTAATATGTTGTTGGGTGCAAAGCAGAAAATAAACACAAACATGACAATAAAAGCCAGGCGCACAGCACGCCCTTTCTGCCTGGTATTGGAATTTTTGACAAGAGCGCATATGATCCTTATGTAACAGTACACAGTTATGATAAACGGACAGAGGAACAGAACAAAAAACATGCCAAACAGGAAGGCTGCCCAGTGTGCAATCGATGGAAGCATGTCCTTCTTTAGAATGTCAAAGCAGGTGGTGATGTTGAGCTCGTGCACGTAGAATGTCAAATCCGTCTTCTCCAGTGGGCTGAGAACAACTAGGACTATGAGCCACATCACGAAGCATGCAATAATTGCATATCTGATCTTCAAATTTAACTGTCTGAAGCGCATTGGCTTCACAATGCCCATGTAGCGTTCAACGCTTATAGCAGTCATTGTCAAAATGGAACAATACATGTTAACAAAGAAGGTGACTGTTAGTATGTTGCACATGCTTGAGCCCAGGGTCCAGTTGTAGCCTTGTAATTGGTACATGATCTGGAAAGGGAGTGCCAAGCCCAGTGCCAGGTCAGTAATGGTGAGATTGATCATGAAGATGATGGAAGGGGTCTTTGGGTAAGTGCGGAACAACAGCAGCCACATGGAAAGGCCATTCCCACAGAGGTTCACCAGGGTCACAAAGACATAGATGACTGAAATAATGTCACTAGTCCATTTGGTTTGAAGTATAATCAGGGTGTTATTGTCTATTCTGCTGTTATTGGCACTCATGTTTGAGGTTTCTGCCCTGCACAGAGAGACAAAAGAGTGATGCGACTTTTCACCTTGTTACAACCAACATGCGAACATCTTATGCATTGTCTCTGAAAATATATATGTTTATGCATGAAAGGCAATGGCAATATATAAGTAACGTAGTTTATCAACTAGCTAAATCAGACCCATCTCATGTCTTCATTATCTTTTATCATTTTAAAAAAATCTGTTTTTTTTTTACAGCTTCCTTGAAGAACAAAGTTCACACATCCAGCAGATGCAGCAAGTAGCAATGCTGAGAAGTATAAATACAGGATGTGCACAAGTGTTGGTTGAATTTCTCACGATATGAGGTTATACGCTTAATCTCACAAAGCAACTGGCTCATGCATTAAGGAAATCTCAGTTATCTTTAAGTTTGATCTGTCGGTCAATATCTGATTACTATAGAACTTCTCTTTTTTTATAGCATGCAGAAATATTTTTGCATATGCTTCTGCACTGATTTTTTTTTTTTTTTTTTTGCACTGATTTTTTTCACAGTATTGTCTGAGGTTTCATATGTGCTGACTGTTATACCACTCATAAACCGTATTACTAGTCTATTTTCTCTAACAACTTGCTGTGTTTTAACATGTAAGAACTATTCAGTGATTTCAAATATTCAATTGACTTGGATGATTTAACTTGTTATCAATACTTCTTTACCTTATGTGAAAGCCATTTATGTTGTCAATTAGCAGGGCATTTAGAACATTTAAATAAACTAGATCTTCTGCGTCCAGCAATGGTTGTCTTTAGGTTGAACTTCACCAGTATATAGCTAAGTCCTTCCTTAAGTCACTTTGGTTTGATGCATAAGTTGTTTTTACTGGGAGATTTTTCCAAACACAGGCAAGAGATACTACGGATTTCTATGGAGGTGTGAGGCTACATACAGAGCATACACTGACAACATACAGTGGGGTCCAAAAGTGTAAGACCACAGTGAAAATCTGGGATGTCTTGAAATAAACTATTTAAATGTGCAACATAGCAATTCAATATTCAAGATGTTTTTAGGCCACTATTTAAATCTAAGCACATTTGTGACACTAAGCATGTTAATTCCTTTTTTATAAAAGGTTAAATTATCCAAGAGTCTCATCCCGTTCACTAGAGCACATGTTCAGATGACACTCTGAGGGATTTGATCATGGATCATAAGGTTTCACACAAACTTTCATAGTCCATGCCAGCTTGATTGCACACTGTCATTAAAGCAAAAAAAAAGGGGAAATAACAAATACTAGTAAAAACCTGAAGATTTCAAAGATTTCTACTTTTCATTTAAGTTATTGTGGATAATATAATTTGTAATTAAAACCTTTGTGTAAAAATGCTAAACAAAAGCATTTTTACTAGTGTTCTGAGATATTTGGACCCCACTGTACATATTTTGTCAGTAAAACTGTCATAAATATATATATATATATATATATATATATATATATATATATATTTTTTGCATGTAGAAAAGTGACATGAATACATGTTCAGTAAGCATGTTTCAAGCTATATTACATACAAGAATACACTTCCTTTATTAAGACACCTGCTAATATGTCCCCTTTTTTGATGTCTAATGTTACCATGATAGTCTTTAGCCTTGCTTTTTGTGTTTACCGTGGTTCTAAGGGAAGACTAAAATGACTTTGTGCTTTCCTTAAAAAGGTAAGGGCGTCAGCATCTCTGAGGTCACATTTCTTTTAAGTATGAAAGGAGAACCGCAAAACAAGAAGCTCGGGCATTACTTTCCACACAGTTTTTATGATTTACAAAGAAAACTAGCATACTCGTTCTCCAGCACAGTTCCCACATCAAATCACACCCCCTTTTGCTAACTGTATTCCTCAGTATAACAAATGATCACAAACAAACAAACAAAACAAAAAAATCAGCATCACACACTTGACCTGCTATCAAATTGTTTACATTTTCTCATTAATCCTTGGGAAATAAAGAGTTAAACTTTGCAAGGTGTCTTCATGTTTGTGGCTGAAAATGGTTTTCAATGCACTTACCCAACTGAGCACATGTAGACTTCCACGTGTGTTACAGACCGTTAGTGTGCTATGTGACTGTTACATTCAGGAAACAACTTGTTCTAAGATCTGGTCTGTTAGCAGACAGGGGAAGTGCGTCAGTTCAGACTTCTCACATTCACAGTACATACAAAAATTTCTGCTTGAAAAGAAAAGTTGAACACTTTACTTGTCCACCATTACAGCACAGCCCAAGCAGTTCATTTTATCTGACGCTGAAACTTTATAATCTGTGCAGCATATGGAGCAGCTTTTATTTTTTATTTAATTTTACTTTTGTGAAATAACTTTGTCTTTTAACATAAAAATTAAACTCACTCTAATTTTTATTGCGGCACTTGACTATCAATTATGATGTTTATCTTAAGAGTCTTTTACAAATGTATAAAAGATGAGTGAGGATGTGGGAAAGGAAGACATGCCACACCAACCATAACACGCATACACTAGATCTTTCACTATCAACAGGTTGCTTTTAGACATATTTGGCACCAAAATAGAAATACTTTTAACTACTTCTGCTGTTAAGAGTTTTATTTCATCTCATTTCATTTCATTGGAGTTTTACTTTGTAAAACTTGTTTTTTTATTGCATGTGTGTCTTATTTGCTAGTATTAGGAAATAAGAATTGCTATTTTATACATGCACAGCAAAGATTAGTGCATATGATGTATCTTGTATTAGTATTAAATCTTCAGTGGTTAATAGGGTTTGTCTCCCTGTGCTCCACACACCATATCATCATTAAACAGAAGCTGACAAAGTGGTTGGATGTCTGTTCTCAATAGGGGAATTTCCTAGAAATCTTTGAAGTCGTGCCAGTTTGTCATGTCGTTATTGTAGCATCAATCTGTCTATTTATCTACTGGATATGTTTGTTAATCCAGCACACACCAGCAGGTTTTGACCATATTCCTGTGTTTCCAGCCTCAGACGTACGTTATAACACGGCCTTGGTTGGAATTGAGCAAGATTGTGGGTCACTCTTGGTTTGTTCATAGTTTATAATGTAGCTGTTACATTGATATATGTTGTACATTCAGAGCTTTTTTCCCCCCTGCAAACATCTTTAACCTTCACAGCAGTCACATCCCAAAATCCTACTCCATCCATATCAGATCCATCCAAGTTGAAAGAGTGCTATGTATCTGTAAGATATATGTAAAAGACCAGACTGGCAGTCAAACCAATACGAGGTAAAATGTAGCATACATAACTGTGAAAGTACCTACTCAAATTTAAACTCAAAATAGTTGATAGTGCTGAAACTCTTGTGGGTAAAGCACTATGTGATAGGTGAACACTGAAGAAAAAAAACACTTCATGGTAAATGAAGAAATATAGTCAGGCTTGGTTGTTCTAAAATGTTCCTCTGTATAGTTTTTATGTGAAGCAGCTCTTTAGAACATATGGAAACCAATGTGTTATTTTGTCAGCCACAAAAAGAACCAGCTCAAATTTCTTTACTTTATAAAAACTGAAATATTTATGTGAAGCAGAAGTGACAGAGGATACTCATTTATGTCTATCATGTGGGTTTATGTAGATTTGTGGATCTGTTTTCCCCCAGGTCATCTATTAAGGCCTATATTGACAGAAATAGCAGCAGTATTGTGGTTCTAAACTAATAGCAATGCTCACATTCAATAAATACATTATCCAGATTTTTTTTTTTTTTTCATTTTATTGTGATCAATTGTGGTGCTGCTGTGTGTTGGATTTAATGTGCTATGGTGTGTGAAGAGGAATTATGCAAAATCTCTTTCCCACACTTGCTGTTACTCTTGTGGGTTTGGATAAACAGTTAACGTTTATCATTCATACAACTGTACTTAAGAATATGCAGTTGGTTCAGAGATGACTCAGGCCTGATGCATGACAGTACCTAGTCGTTGAAAGGAAGTAACATGCAATGCCCCACACTGTTACAAATTCACAATCTACTATTTTTCATGACTGGCTACTTCCTGACCTTAAATAGTTAAATAGAGGTAGCATTATGCTAAGTATAAAATTTAGATCAAAGACAGGAAAAATGTTTTGGTGTTGGGGTGAGCTCTGTATTTCAAAAGCAAAAAACATGACAAATGACAGTTGGTTCATGGTCGAGTATGCTTCTTGAATGTGCATGAAATTTCTCTGTCAGTTCTGATCATTGCTCTGAAATCATTTTTCATGTCATTAGAATATTTTTTTAAACACATAGATACACTGTTCTCTCTACAATTTGAAATTTTATTGTAGACAAACAATATTAATAGATCCACCAAAATGCATTGTAATGTAACTATGCATGTGAAAAGGCCTTGTTTTCTTGGTCTTCTGGATGAGAGCCAAGAAAGGATGTCACAGAAGCATGGAAAACTCAACTGCCATCAATTATACAAAAACATAAAAACCATAATCGATGTTATGATGACATTTTACATAGATTTAAGTCAAATTCAAGTTAGTCATTTTTCCATAGCTTTCGATGAAAGCCAACATGTGTACATTGTGGCTGGCAGGTGAAATGATGCCTACCCAATATAACAAATGTTATGAGCTAGGCTCAATTTAGGAGTACCACAAGAGGACAAAACGCCAGTCAGTTTAATATATAAAAGATCAGGCATAGTTATGTTAGCATCATTATCTAAAATTGAGAGGTACATGCTGAATTATTAAATCGAGTAAGTGCTTTTTACATCCAGGATAAAAGTAGTAATGTGCGTATGCACACACATTGTATCTGTTTCTTTTATGAACCTACTCTGCAATTGCACAACAGTAACATACATTTGATATATTAAAAATATGCATTTCACAACATTTGCTTATGATTTTTACAGTAAAATCTGTACACTATATGTACTACACTATCCATAAACTCTCTCATGTAACAGAATCTATAGGATTCACTACAAAAGGCATAGAAATCTGTCCTCTGTAAATGATGAGGCATTTGATCATTAGAGTGGAGCTTAACAAACAACAGGTGATAAGTGCCTTATGATGTGAAAATGTAGAAAAATGTGAATCCAATGAGGCAGTGTTCTTTGACATGAAACTCAAACATACAGTAGATCAGTACAATCTATTAACATTAAAATAATCTGAGTTTGAACATACATCTGACACAGTGCATGGAAATACAGATGGAGCACTTTGAGAAGAGGTTTATACTCTAGACATGCTACAGCGCCTCTTTCCTTGAGCCGAAGACTGAGTTGCTTCTGTCACTCATCTGCACTCTTCTCAGAGCCTGTTCCTATGGTCAGCTCATAGCAGGGTTCGGTGCTTGGCTCCGGAGAGAGCCGGCTGAAGTCAAAGCCTTTATTCCCAGATCCCATGTGCTTCCGGTTACGGGCTCCTGGCTGATAAAGCTGCATGGCCGGTCGGTCCTGTTCCCGAGACAATATTGAGACACAGAAGACAAGAGCAAGGGACTCACATTTTATTTCTCTGTGACTGCAGTAAACCCTTCATAAAGCCCTAGTTTATAGTATATAAATACTCTCTGGCTCTGATCAGTGTCCTACAAATGTATTTAAACTTTAGAATAGCACACGATATATTTTTTGACAGCAAAAGCTCTATAAAATTCTGAGCTAAATAATTGAGTTGAACCTACAGAGATTAAAAATGGCGTTTTTTGGGCTTGTGCTTGATTCCAAATTGGAATGCCAGTTGTCAAAGACTTTATAACTAACATGTGGCATTTGCTGTCAACAACGAGGCCTAGCATGGTAAGGTGTGGGGCCTCCCAGCGTACATCAGTGTGGTATCCCCTCCCCTTGGGTAGAAAGGCTCAAAAGCTAGCTGTACCTTGGCTGGCAGAGCCCCTCCTATCTGGTCTGGCCCCTCAGACTGGGAGGTCCTTTTCTCCTGATGCACTAATACAGACTGAGAGACATGTTGCCTTCCATCAATCATCAACCCAAAATTGCCAAAAGCTAAATTCATAGCTAACTGCCTTCAACAGCACATCAGCATTCACAACACAAGCCTGAGCTGCAATACAAAGCCCAGGAGGGAGGAGGATTTGTATTGCACTGACATAATGAGACAATGACTGTGATGAGTCTATAGGAAACCTATGCTAGTGGTTGTAACATTGTCTGTACTGTATAGGTGAAGTGTTGGGCAAACAGACTGATGAATATTCTTGGTTTATGAGCACAATACCATGGCATGTGCTTGTGTTGTCCTTAAGAAATGTGATATATATTTAAGTAATGTAAAGTAATGTCCTTAAAGTTTAAACTAATGAAGCTTTTTACATTTTTTGCTAAATGCTGAGTAGCCTAGTCATACATTGTTAGCAATAGAGCCTTTTGTTCGTACTGTGTACATAGACTATGGCTGAGTCACTGATGTTCTGTCAGCTCTTGCTCACCTTATTACGAATACGTTCCTTTCTGCTCCCCATGTCATCCCGGTCCTCCTTGCTTGACTTATCCCCCATCTCAGGGCAGTAGGAGTAGCCATGGTGGTGGCCATCTTTCTTTGCCCTGTCATGACAGTAGCCTTTGCCCCATTTGGTCTCCTCCTTGCGGCGCATGAACTTGTCAAACTCATAGTGATGCCGTTGTCGCTTGCGCTCCTCCTCTCGGCCCCTCTGGTCTTTATCTCTCTGCCGGCGGCCGTGGCCATCCCTCTGCTCCTTATCACTCTCTAGCTGAACTCTACTGTAGAGTAGAAATCCACAAAAGCACATTTTCACTGCTGTTCCTAAAATGGTGTCACTGAAATCTTAAAGGGAATCACATTCACATAGCTATTCAAATATTCAGCATCAAAAATTTCCGCACTTGTCTTTAGGTTCCTTTGCCTTAGCGTGGCCTGCAGATTTCTCCCACTTATTCCTCTCCGTCTCGCCACTGTCTCCTTTGTCTTTCAGTCTCTCTGAATCCACCTCATCATCCCGGTCACATTTCTTCAAAAGCTACAGAAACATCAGGATTATTATTAAAACTACAATTTTCACTCTGCTTTGCTAACAAAATAGCCTTGTTGGCATTATGAAAGAGGAAGTGGTTAGACCTTGATTTTGATATCCTTTTCAGATAGTTTCTTCTGCTTCTCTGCCTCTTTGCGTTTTCTCCTCTCTTCTTCTCGCCGTTTCCTTTTCTCTTCTTCTCTTTGACGTTTTTTCTCCAGTTCTCGACGTCTCCTCTCCTCCCTTTTTTCCTCCCGAATTCTCTGAATTTAAAAAGTACAGCATAAAGCATAAAGAAACAAAAGCATAAAAGTGTCCTTACACAGTAAATGACATTTAAACATTTATTAAATAGTTCCTACAACCCAACCTGCTTCTCCAACTTCTTGTTCTTAATGTATTCCAGAAGTGGTGTTGTTCTTTTAGCTGAAATCAAGTCATATTCAAAAATTCGTCAGAAATCATTTTGCAAGACTGAGAATCTTTCCATTGAATAGTTTCACTAGAAGATGTGCACTGTAGCACACATAAAATGACGACTGTCAGTTTAGTTATGTATGGTGGCAAAAATGTGCATATGTACCTATGAGCTCTCTTGTTTTAGCCTCAATTTCTCCCAGTAAGGTTTCTGGATTGGCCATTGACTTCTCCTCATCACAAGAGTAGTTCTCCAGAAATCGTTTGTATTCTGGATCTAGCAGGAAAAAACAAACCTTCAGATCTCTGCATATGAAATTAAACAAAAAATTATTTTTAACAATCACAAATACCTTCTTCAATGCTTCCTGCTTTGGCATCTTTCTTCTTGAGCTTCTTCTTGGAAACTTTCTGAAAGGGTGCAAATTCTACAATGGCTGGATACTCTTGACCTAAATGAAAGGAAGACAAATACATTATTCATATTATAATTTTAGTCACTGATGTTAAAGTAGGAGTAGGTTGAGAGTTGAAAACAAAATATCAATAAGCTTTCAGTACCGTGCCTTTGAGCAAACCCCATAACATCACTGATGGCCAGTTACTTTGTGTAATAGTGTCTTCTTTTTTACAAAGTATGTAAGTGAAATCTTACCTTTATTATCAATAAAAACATAGCCATCAAAACGATCTCTGAATAGAACAATATCCTCTGGGTTTTTAAAGTTGATGTATGCTCTGGAGAAAAGATGTGGATACAGGCTGCAGAATAAAATCCAAACAGGTTTGTTAAAGATATATTCTAGAATAAATTAGCCAAAATTGTCTATAGTGTGTGTATATATATATATATATATATATATATATATATATATATATATATTTATATATTTATATATTTATAAATATATAAATATATAAATATATATATATATATATATATATATATATATATATATATATATATATATATATACACTGTATATACATCTCTGGAAATAAATAAGAAACCACTGCAAAATAATCAGTTTCTTATGTTTTTTTCTTACAGGTTCATGTATTGGTGAGATGAACAGTTTTGTTTCATTTTTTTGTGAACTGCTGACAATATTTCTCCTAAATTCAAAATATAACTATTGTTATTTAGAGTGTATATTTAAAGGAAATGACAACACATCAAAATAACCCAAGATCATGCAGTATTTGCAGAGCTTTAATAACTCAAATAAAACAAAATGCAAATAATTTGTAAACAAATTGTGTTAATGCTTTGGCTAAATAACATTAAGAAATCAGTATTTGGTGGAATAACCCCGATTTGCATGTGTTTTAGCTCCATGCTCTCCACCAGTCTTTCACATTGCTTTTTGCAAGAAGGAGTGGTATAAAGTTCCCCAAAAGCAAACAGCTCAGCTTTGCTTGATGGTTTGTGACCATCCATCTTCCTCTTGATGACATTCCAGAGGTTTTCAATAGGGTTCAAATCTGGAGATTGGGCAGTGGTCTCTTATTTTTTTCCAGAGCTGTGTATGTATGTATATATATATATACCAGTCAAAGGTTTGGACACACCTTTTAATTCAATGTTTTTTGTTTAGGGATTTATTTTCTACATTCTAGAACAATACTGGAGATTTCAAAACTATGAAATAACACACATGGACTTAAGTAATCCATATGTAATGACAACAAAAAACAGTCAGCTGTTATTTTAAGACACAAAGGTCAAGAATAGTTCTTGCAAGAACAGTATTGTCAAGTGCATTTGCAAAACCCATCAAGCACCATGATGAAACTGGCTCACATGAAGACCATCCCAGTAAAGCAAGACCAAAACTTACCTCTGCTGCAGAGGAGAAGTTCATTTAGAGTGACCAGCCTCAGAAATCACCAATTAACAGCACCTCAGATTAGAGCCGTTATGAAGGCTTTACAGAGCATCAGTAGCAGACATAACTCAATATCAACTGTTTAAAGGACATTATTGTGTATTTCGGCCACCTTCAGCATTGTTTTACAATGTAGAAAGAAATAAACATCAGGAAAGACCATGGAATTAGAAGTTGTGTCCAAACTTTTGACTGGTAGTATATGTAAATATATATATATATATATATATATATATATATATATATATATATATATATATATATATATATATATATATATATATATATATATTAGGGCTGTCAATCAATTAAAATATTTAATCGCGATTAATTGCATGATTGTCATGAGTTAATGTGATAATAATGCATAAACTTCTCCAGCCCTAATATATATATACAGGGGTTGGACAATGAAACTGAAACGCCTGGTTTTAGACCACAATAATTCATTAGTATGGTGTAGGGCATCCTTTTGCGGCCAACAGAGCATCAATTCGTCTTGGAAATGACAGATACAAGTCCTGCACAGTGGTCAGAGGGATTTTGAGCCATTCTTCTTGCAGAATAGTGGCCAGGTCACTACGTGATGCTGGTGGAGGAAAACGTTTCCTGACTCGCTCCTCCAAAACACCCCAAAGTGGCTCAATAATATTTAGATCTGGTGACTGTGCAGGCCATGGGAGATGTTCAACTTCACTTTCATGTTCATCAAACCACTCTGTCACCAGTCTTGCTGTGTGTATTGGTGCATTATCATCCTGATACACGGCACCGCCTTCAGGATACAATGTTTGAACCATTGGGTGCACATGGTCCTCCAGAATGGTTCAGTAGTCCTTGGCAGTGACGCGCCCATCTAGCACAAGTATTGGGCCTAGGGAATGCCATGATATTGCAGCCCAAACCATCACTGATCCACCCCCATGCTTCACTCTGGGCATGCAACAGTCTGGGTGGTACGCTTCTTTGGGGCTTCTCCATACCGTAACTCTCCCGGATGTGGGAAAGACAGTGAAGGTGGACTCATCAGAGAACAATACATGTTTCACATTGTCCACAGCCCAAGATTTTCACTGCTGGCACCATTGAAACTGACGTTTGGCATTGGCACGAGTGACCAAAGGTTTGGCTATAGCAGCCTGGCCATGTACATTGACCCTGTGGAGCTCCCGATGGACAGTTTTGGTGGAAACAGGAGAGTTGAGGTGCACATTTAATTCTGCAGTGAGTTGGGCAGCTGTGGTTTTATGTTTTTTTGGATACAATCCGGGTTAGCACCCGGACATCCCTTTCAGACAGCTTCCTCTTGCGTCCACAGTTACTCCTGTTGGATGTGGTTCGTCCTTCTTGGTGGTATGCTGACATTACCCTGGATACCGTGGCTCTTGATACATCACAAAGACTTGCCAGCGAGACGTGCACCAACAATTTGTCCTCTTTTGAACTCTGATATGTCACCCATAATATTGTGTGCATTGCAATATTTTCAGCAAAATTGTGCTATTACTCTGCTAATTAAACCTTCATACTCTGCTCTTACTGTTGGAATGTGCAATCAATGAAGATTGGCCACCAGGCTGGTCAAATTTAGCCATGAAACCTCCAACACTAAATTGGCCAGTGTTTCAGTTTCATTGTCCAACCTCTGTGTGTATATATGTATATATATATATATATATATATATATATATATATATATATATATATATATATATATATATATATATATATATGTATATATATATATATATATATATATATATATATATATATATATATATATATATATATCAGAATCTAAATACCTTTGATCAGCAGGAAAGAACTCAAAATAGTCATAAGAAGGCAGTGGACTGAGATGCTCCTCAAGCTGGTCTTTTGACAGGCTGGGTGGAAGACGTCGTATCACAACCTAGAAAACAGAGCTGTGTGTCATTCATACAGCAGCGTTCCAAGTATTGTGAAATTATGTATTTCACAATAAAACAATATAAGTATTGTAAAATTATACTGAATATTAACATTTTAGGATGCTCACTCTGTTACGAAAATACCTGCAAATTTATCTAATCAGCCAATCATTTGGCAAAAAAAATCATGTAGATACAGCTTCGGTTAATGTTCACATCAGTCAACTTTGACTTTGATCATAGCTTGGATATTAGTGACAGAAGGACTGGACATCAGTCTCTAGAGTTTAAACAGAATGTTGGAAAAAGGTGTGACAGTTCTGTGGGTGAAGATGACTTGTGGGTAAGTTAGGTCAGAGGAAAATGTCCACATTGTTCCTGGCAGGAAGGATAGAGTAATACTCCGATAATCACTCTATTCAACTATGATGAGCAGAAATGGGCTACAGCAGCAGAAGGAAGACTACATAAGGTCCGCTCTTGCCAGCCAAGAATAAGAATCTGAGGCTATCATGGGTACAGACTCATCCAAACTGTTCAGTTAAAGATTAGGGGGGAAAAAATCACCTGGTCTTTTTCCAGTCTTCCAGTATCCATGGGTTTGGGTCTGTGCCTTAAAATCTTGTTCTGGGCTGACAGAAGTGTTACCTGATCTTATGCTGTTGAAGGTTTGATGTTTTATCCATTTTGAGGTACTTTTTTTTCTCACTGTTGTTATAAAGAATGTTTTTTTTAATTTTATTTTGGTGAGTGTAAGGTTAGGTTTTAGGGTGTACTTGGGCATTTGGTGTTGCACTTGTGTAATAGTTTTGGGTTAAAAGATTGCAAAATATTAAAGGTCACATGTTGATTTGAATCGCACCACATTTCCTTAACCACATATATCTCCCTTGCTGGCATGCGTTTGTTTAAGAACTATTATACATTAGCCTACATGACGCATTTTCATGACCTCCCTGCAGCCAAATCACATAACCTAAATGTTTTTATTTTTCCAAATTTAAACAATGCATAGGATACCAGTTGTTTATTTTGCACTTTTTATTAATTGGATCTTTATGTTAGGTGGTTTGTGTGCTTTGAGGGATCACGGTTCCTGCGGCGCTCCTGGTGCGCTGTCTGTGGTGCTGAATCCTTCATCACGAACCGGACGGCACAGAGTTAACACACGTAACATGAGCGTCGTGTGTTGACCTACCTTGGTGAAGATTTCCTTTTTCTCCTCTTTATGCTTCGAATTGACCGTGGCGCTGTCCTGCTCCCTCTGAGCTTCCCGCAGTTGTATCTCGACGACGCCTCTGTCTCTGCTTCCCGTTGTCGGCTCCTTTTCAGCCCTCATCTCTCCATTTCTCGTCTTCGCTTTCAGAAATCGCAGCCGATCGCGAGAATTCAGTGTCCAAACACCGCGAGAATTGGAGAGTCAAGCTGTGGCGCTATCAAATTTCTCTTTTTGTCGCCTCCTAAATTCAACTTGCTCATTATTCTATAATGAATGCACACGAGAGAGTAATTCCTCAGTAATTACTTTAATGTCCAAATGCAGGGTAAAGTTCAATCCCAAGGTTAAAAACCTGTGATAAACAGCTGAAGTGCTAATAGAGTAGATCAGTGGCTGAAAGCGTCTCCCAGACAACACTACCAAAGTGTCGTTAATTAGGTTTACTAAAGCGCGACGGGTTTTACCGCTTTCCGGCAGCTATTTCACTGCCCTCGGGGTCGCTGGGGTCGCTGGCCCTGGGTGCGAAAGGACTGGCAATACTCATCGTGCTCCACGCGTCCGGGCTCTCAGGCTGCTGATTCGCCAAACGCCCGTAGCAGTCCCGACTGGGCACTGCAATAAACACCATGACTTGTTTAGGGGGAAATGGAGGTTACACACAAACTACACAGAACAGCCTTAAAAAGTACAGTATTAACAACAGGGGAGTTTAATGCAAACATTACATGAACCGAATGAAGAGAACTAAATTTGTTTAACAAGACATTTAGTGTATTGGGTGGTGTTTACAGCTACTTTATTATTAAAAGAAACAAAAATAGTATTATTATTAGTAGTAGTAGTAGTGATAGTAATGGTGGTAGTAATAGAAGAGGTAGTAGTAGCAGTAGTAGTAGAGGTAGTAGTGGTAGTAGAAGTAGTGGTAGCATTAGAAGTAGTAGTAGTAGTGGTAGTAGAAGTAGTGGTAGCATTGGAAGTAGTAGTAGTAGCAGTAGTATTAGTGGTAGTAGAAGTAGTGGTAGCATTAGAAGTAGTAGTAGTAGCAGTAGTAGTAGTGGTAGTAGAAGTAGTGGTAGCATTAGAAGTAGTAGTAGTAGTGGTAGTAGAAGTAGTGGTAGCATTGGAAGTAGTAGTAGTAGCAGTAGTATTAGTGGTAGTAGAAGTAGTGGTAGCATTAGAAGTAGTAGTAGTAGCAGTAGTAGTAGTGGTAGTAGAAGTAGTGGTAGCATTAGAAGTAGTAGTAGTAGCAGTAGTAGTAGTGGTAGTAGAAGTAGTGGTAGCATTAGAAGTAGTAGTAGTAGCAGTAGTAGTAGTGGTAGTAGAAGTAGTGGTAGCATTAGAAGTAGTAGCAGTAGTAGTAGTGGTAATAGAAGTAGTGGTAGCATTAGAAGTAGTAGTAGTAGCAGTAGTAGTAGTGGTAGTAGTAGTAGTGGTAGTAGAAGTAGTGGTAGCATTAGAAGTAGTAGTAGTAGTAGCAGTAGTAGTAGTGGTAGTATTAGTAGTGGCCATCATCGTGTCAGTTAAATAAAGAATGCGTGTGAGTTATATAGGCTAAATATTCATGAATATTCATATTCTGCGTGCTTACTGTTTAAATATATTTATCAGATATACTTTAATTCATTTACCATTCGTGTTATAACTCATTCAGATATCCAACACCTTCAGTTTAGGGCATTTTTAAAACGTTCCAGTCTTTCTGGTGACTTTGCCTTATGTTTTAGATTGGTGTATTTTTGCAAACCAAAAACCGCATTTCATCTCCAGTCTTCTTCTTCTTAGATAAATCGCAAAATAGCTGTACGTTTGTTTGTTTGTTTGTTGTAATTTCCTCACAGAAACGATGTGGGAAAAACAAAATCTTGCGCTCAACATTATCTTGCTGCTTTAATGTGCCATGTAGTTGAAACAGCGCTGGTTAAACCAGAATAAAATAGCAGTGCAGTTCACTGTAAAATGTCAAAAAAGCAGCTGGATAATAATAAACGAGTAACGTTTATGATATTGTAGACAATCTAACACAGAATATCGCCCTGTCAGAAGTAGATAGTGTTTCCTTACTCTTACCGGTAAGGAAAGTTTCCCTGCAGTTTGCCCCGGTGTCCACGCGCAGTCTGGTGGAGGGTCTCTCCGGAGTGGACACGGAGCTTTTGACACTCGGTAAGAACGTGGAGCAGGTGTCCAGATCTCCACACACATGCTCATGAGTATATGTAATGTTGGCTTTAGAAGGCGTGCAGCCCATCTCCGGTACTCCTAAAGGACAACTCTCATCTTCCAGATATCAGGGTTGGGTCTTAGTCTGCTCTAAAACAGCAGCGGTCACTGAGATGAAGAGCTGTGACGTGAGATTTCGGGTGGGAGAGGCTTCGTCTTTAATGAAGGAGTGAGTGGTCGTGGCAAAAAGAGATAACAGAAGTGGGGACGATTTAAAAGAAACTGCAAAAAGAGAGTGGCAGCAGCTAATAGGAACCCTTTGTTTTAGATTATGGTTAATGCTTAGTTTAAGTTAGAAAGATATTTTAAAAATCAAGGCCAAGTGCATATATACCCATATCCATTCAGTATCAGATGCTTTTGCTGAACTAAACTTCAGTAACCACTTAATCCTGATCAGGGCCCCAGTGGATCTTTAGCCTATACTGGTAACACTGTCCACTGGAGAATTCACCCAGGATGGGACAACAGTCCATTGCAGGGCACCATGAGTGTGCAAAAACACACACACACAGACACACACATGCACAAGCAACTGAGTAGACATTCTGACTTCCCAAATGTTTTTGGACATTGGAAGGAAATCCACAGGAACACAGGGAGTTCATGCAAAAACACTGTACACAGGCAGCAACCTGAACTCAGGACCAAACCCAGGACCCTAGAGCTGTGAGGCGGTAACAAATTGCCAGCAGAGAATTCTTTTTTGTCTAACAATCCAATAGTTATGTTATTGGGCTTTAGTACGAGATGATTTTTAATAAAGTATAAGCAAAAAAATACCAATGACAATATCTACAAATAGTGGCACAGGGTTAATTGTAGGAAGTGATCTTTTGTTACACTTTTGAAACCCCTTTGCATTCAGCCCAGCATATTTATTTGTATTAAAAATCCACATGGGTGCAAAATACAAAGTCACCATAGATTTTGTTGGTTCATATGAGGTCTTCCTCAGAGCAGCTCAGTCAATTGCAAATACTTCCTATTCTCTCCAGAACCTATCAACATTTAGGTTCAGCACAGTTATCACATGCTGGTGTCAGACATGGAGGTATCTAGTAAAACGTCACTCTCCCGCAAGTCACATTCTAACAGGAAGCGCTGAAAGGCTTCGGCAGGCGACGTCCCCAGACACAATTCGAAGCTGTCCTCCAGAGGCTGTGCTGGAGTCTCACTCTCTTCGGCTGAAGTGCTGAGTATCTTCTTTAAGGCTGTGGTGCTGGGGATCATCTTTACTTTGTCCTTGATCTCTGTTCCTGTGCCAGAGAAATAGTTAGTTCTGAGCACATTGATACACAATAGAAGCAACAGATTTTGTCTTGTGTAATGAGAAGCATATAGACTTACCTATATATGCATCAGAGTCACCAATATACATTTCAATGCAGTGACCAAGCATTGTAACAGAAAATGTGTCATCCCTTTTCAGACCTAGTGCCTGCAAATAAATAATAATAATAATTGATATATACTTATGCTCAGTGAAAATCTTAAACTTTTTACTTTGTAATAAGAAAATTTGCAACTAAGAGAGCAGCTGAATCACCTACAGTATGAAAATAGTCAATGGCACTTTCAAAGTCCCCCATAAGGCTGTGCACATAGCCGATAGCCGAGTAGGTGGATGCATGTTGGGGCACGAGGACTAGAGCCTGCCGATGGTATTCCAAAGCTTGCTCATATTTCCTGGAAAAACAAATATAATAATCATAACATCATTAACAATAATGAATAATCAATAATGAACATACAGCCTTGATGAATAAGAATACATCACTGTCTATCTAGCTTTTTGCTAAAAGCCCCAGAACACCTCATTCCAAAATAAACACTGGGAGAAAATGTGAAGACCATGGTCTCCAAGTATGAATCACAAGTGAAATGAATCATTCATTGAGCACTGTAAGGACAATATAGACTGTTTATGCAGTACAATACTCTATTTATGCAGAGAGACAGGAGGAGGACTTGAGAAGCACAGAGAATAAACAGCAGAAGAGGGATTCAGTGTGTCCAATGCTTCTGAAAGCTCTTCATTACACACTGGCACTCTGGATAATTTTAGAAGCCTGTCCTTTTCAGGTAATTTCCTAGTTAGAGCATCTCTGTGTGTGGTGCTTAAAGATAATGCAGCCTATTAAGGAGATATTTTGCAAAATAAGAGCAGCACCACTCGAAGGGTTTGTAAACACAGTTGAATTAGCAGTAATGAAGTAATTATGCATTGCTGAGACAATAAGGAGAGAAAAAATCTTCAAGTAGAAATTTTAACTGTTGTTTAGGGGGAATAGAGCCAAAATCTTTTTTTAAAAATACTGTAACCTTGCAGTATTGGCATTTAACTTACTTTAGCTTTCGGCACACATGACCTAGGTTGTTTAACAATGGCTCCCACTTGTCCACGGTGACCTAAAGGAAAAGAGATATAGATTTACTTAGACGCTGTCTAAAATTTACACAATAGCACACTGTTCAGACAAAATAAGAAAAATCAAGATTAAAATAAAGTTGCCACTTTTATCTTAATTAGCTTACAATGAGACAGATTAAAACTGAATAGTTGAGGGCTAGAAGACTTGTTCAAAGGACCTAATAGTTGCAGTTGGTTGGGATTTGAACCTGTAACCTTCTAACAAGCTGCCTTAACCACTGAGCCACTGAGCAACAACTGCCAAAAAAATCATTTCAAGTATCCAGACAAAATTCTCCCAGAATGACTAGGGCAAATACCTCGTTGCCAATAGCCTTTATCTTCTCCAATGCATCTATAAACATCTTCTCTGCTGTCTTCCAGCTGAAACAATACAACTGGTAAGTCAGCAAGATCACAGCCAAGCTCACACAACAGAAATGAACATGCAATTTAATGAATTTAATGTCTCTGTAACAAAACCCACTTACTCTCCATTCTGGAAGGCCACCACAGCCATCTCGTGGATGACGAATGGGTCCTCTGGAGCGATACTCAGAGCCTGGCTAAAAAAGCGCTCTGCTAGCTTTGGGTTATTGGTAAGGCCGTACTCCAGACCGATATACAGCATGGGTAAGTGACACCTTGCAGGGGAACAGTCAATATACACATGACGATTTTGGAATGGTAATTATTCTGTACACTCCAAGAACCTAAAACACATGCCTAGAACTGAAGGGGTTACTTACCCTTTCATTAGCTGGGCGGCTGTGAAGTAAGCTGCCATGGCCTGGTCATGTTCACTTTCCACAGCAAACGAATGACCATATGCTATCCATGCTGGCCCATATGTGCGCTCCAGGGTGGTGGCCTTACTACAACCAAAAAAAAAAAAAAAAGAAGTAGTAATAAATAAATAAATAAATAACAAATGACAGAGAGAGAGAACATGAAAATCTGAAGCATAGTTCAGCTTGTTCAAATTATTCTTACAGATCTTATATTACAGAATTATTCTTGCTTAATATTACAGATTTTCAATATTTAGAATTTAGATAGTTTTTGTAATTAATTTTAATTAATGTTATCACG
This sequence comes from Hemibagrus wyckioides, assembly GCF_019097595.1. Taxonomy (NCBI): domain Eukaryota; kingdom Metazoa; phylum Chordata; class Actinopteri; order Siluriformes; family Bagridae; genus Hemibagrus; species Hemibagrus wyckioides. The sequence goes on from NC_080715.1 coordinate 19,647,585, forward strand.
TAAGCTTAAGAGTGCACACAATTTAATAGTCTCAAAGCCAGTCTTTTTCTTAAACATGCCATATTCTTCATTCAAACACTAGGTTATTGGTGTTAATCAACAAAATAGATCTTGTTATTAATGAACATCCTTAATTTATAGCAAGGGCTCATGAACATGCTAAAGTGACCCCCCCCCCCACCCCAGAGTTCGGCACCCATGGTCTTACCTAAGGTACCGACGTGCGTTTTCATTTCTATGGCCAACCATCAGATAGTAACATCCAACAGAAAACCACGAGACCTAGACAACAATTAGAGTGCAGAAAATAAGGAAATAGAAATAAAAAAATAAAACAGCATCCTGCGTGCATGAATGAGGACATCGAAAGTCAATACTCACTGGGTTATTGGGATATAAATCCACCAGTTTATGAGATAGATAAAATAACTCTGCAGAGATAGAGGGAAATGAAACTTGAGAGATTACTTAGGAACTAGAAATTTAGAAACTAAGCTTTTCACTTTTCATCTAAACAAGTAAAACGATGCAAGTCAAGGCCCTACCGTTTGCTTTGCTCAGCTCCACCAGGGTTCCAATGTGCACCGGTAAACAATTAGCATGAAATGGGTCTTTGACCATTACCCTGACAAAAACATACAACACAGACTCAGTGTAAATTATTTCTTAATTTATTTATTTTTTAATACACCTTAATTTTACAACTGTCTGTGATCATGTGTGGGGTTTTTTATTTACATTCGCTATGCACATGACATGCTATATCAGTAAAACAGATTAGAAATATCTGATCCAGTCTGAAATTCAGTCAGTCTATTCCGTCAATTCAGTCAGGGTTAGGGTTAGGGTTGTGTTGCTGCAACACTAATTTCAGCAGTAATTTGTTTTGGGGAAGTCATTACGCAACATGAGAGTCCAAAATACTGGCAGGTTTTCTGGGTCATAATGTTTATTGGATGCAAAGGGGAAACCCTTGATGTCAGCTTTGTATATGACATCTCCAGAAGCTAACCAGTCATTTCTTAATAGCTTGATTACGTGTGACATTTTTAGACGAGAGATCTGTTGCACAACAGCAATTATTCAGATCAAACAAGTGTCCTTTTATTAAAACCTGGAGTAAAAGAAACTCAAACATAAAATATGATTCATTTGAATAGCAAGAATAATGACATGAAACAATCCTTATAAAAAAAGAACTAACTGCTCATAATAAAGCTTACTTACATAGAAGTGAGGGTGTAGCACATCTTAAAGTCACAGTTGTAATAATGCCTCTCTGCAAGAGAGACGACTACATCCAAGTTGTCCTGAAGACCATTCACTGTGTCGGGTACCACTATTTCACTAGGCTTGTTATACTGTCAGAGTGATGCAGAGAAGTATAGGAATCAGTATTCATGTATAAGAATGTTTTCTATTGAAATTGATTGAATAATATGAAAATAATATCTGTGAGAAAATTAAAAACCTTTTCACCTTTTTTAACTTATTTTCATAAAGAAAGCGTAGCAGCTCCACTTCCTCTTCAGTACATTGTTGGCTAAAAGGAAGAGAATCCAAAAAATCCCTTTCTGCAATGACAGGATAGAAAGCTAAATGATTCACAGCACTGAAATGGAGGAGCGAGATAAAATGTCCAAAGGATTATTAGATGGCAGTCAGCTTGAATAGAAAATGTGATTAGCCTCACCCTCTTGAGCAGTTAGCATGTGATGGGACGTTAAAAGGTCAAAGGCTTCAAAGCAGTAGACGTCCAGTTTCAAGGCCTCTTTGTAGCTGGATGTTGCTAGAGGTCTGTTGTCCATAGCATCATAGATCTTTCCCCGTAGGAGGCAGATAGAACTGCTGATCTGAGGGAGAAAACCACAGGGAGTCAGAACCACTGAAGCTCCTAAGGGCTTCAAATATTAATCATTTTAGCTCCGGTGCTCGTGGTTCCACCATCATGGAGACGGGGTACTGTAAGCAATGAAAACATTATTTCCAAACAGAACTGTATAAGCTGTAAATCGACATTATTTACCATTTACAGAAGCAGTCTCAGATGTCAGTGCTTTGTAACATTTAGTAAGGTTTCTACCACTGGAAAGTATTCAGGGTAGAGGGTTCTTGGTCACATACTGCCTTACTTTTTAGCTTATTAATTTTAATACTTTCTTAAACATAACAGAAAATGGTTCTTTAATAAATAAAAATTGTTTTCCTATAACAACCTCACCTATTGTGTTTTATTTTTAAATAAATAAATCATAAGAGGAGTAAAGCAGCTCACAGATGCTGGTGACATTTCCCATTCTTTGGTGGTTTCTCTGGTGCCACCCTCCTCCTTTAGACCCTTATCCAGTAACTTTTTACTTGCTGGTTCTTCTATGTCCAGTATGTCAAGGGCCTGCTGGTATTCTTTGGCAGCATACTGTAAGGAGAAAAAATAAACAAACACATTACTGAGAACCTAGACACTGTGCAATGTACTGACTCACCATCAGATACTGATACTTGCTTAATCATGCATGTAATATCTCTTGAACTGAAATTGGGCAATGTGTACTCTAAGTGGCCAAAAAGTGTCTTTCCACAAGATGTTGAAGTGTGACTGTGAGAATTTGTGCTCATAAGAGCAGTCGTGAGATCAGACAATGATGTAGAATCTGATTCAGTTCATCCCAAAGGGTGTTAAGTGGGGTTGAGGACAGGATTTAATGGAGCTTGCTCTGTAGACGGGTGAACTGTCATGCTGGAACAGGCTTAGATCTCTTAGTTGTAAAACTACAGCATACCTCTTGTACAAATGTATGCTTCCAACTTTGTAGCATTTGGTAGGCCCACATATTGGTGTGACATTCAGATGTCCACAGATTTTTAGCCATATAAGTGTGTATGTTCAGTCTAAACGTCTCATCATACTCACATGGCACCTTGCAGCAAGATACTGGCAGGCTCCATATAACTACAAAATAAAAACATTAAACAGTCTTTTACAGTATTATACAGACAGCAATAAATGATTAAAGTGTATACCAGCCATAAGCAACATTCCATCAAATAGGCTTAGTCATTTTGATAAATGGATTTAACTAGCTGGTAAAAATGTCAACACCACAAATAACAAGTAACAGCTCTTACCTTGTCAAGTTTTCGAGACCTTAGAGCATGAGAGGCTCTGTGATACTGGGCTGTAAGATAAAGGCACTGTGCTAGCCAGTAAATATCTTGAGGATCCTCTGAAAAGAATAAACACGAAAATGAAGTTAGCATCCTAGAAGTTGAACTAATATGTAGGTTTTATTTGGCTATATGCTAATGGAGTAAAGAGGTTAATGAAGGTTAAGACAATACACTATATTGTCAGGTGTTTTTTAGGGGTTGGGCTTGGCCCCTTAGTTCCAGTGAAAGGAACTCTTAATGCTTCAGAATAACAAGACATTTTGGACAAGCCCAACCCCTGAATTCAATGATTTGGAGGGGTGTCCCAAAACTTTTGGCGATATGGTGTATTACAAAAACACGACAGGACACTCACCATGTGATAAAGACGCTACTTTGTCAGCCCAAAAGAGAGCACTTTGATACTGTTGCTGCAAAATAATGAAGATATTTAAACTTTAATGTACTGTACTTCAGGGTAACTCTGACATCTCTGTAACATCTAAGAGCAGCGAAATCTTAACACATTTATATTAGTTATTATTTTCAACAAGGTTAGGAAACTAAACTGAACGCTTGATGCAGAACGAACTATCGAGCTGCTGAATAAACTCCAGGTGGATTAACGCCTTGTCAATCTAGCTAGCCACATAAATGCTAGCTGGTTTTAGAGATGCGTTTATCTATTCGTAAAATAATCTTGTAATCAACTTAGAGTTTAGATACATTTGTTTGTATGTTGCAATCACTTACAGCATCCTTCTAACATCTGACAACATGTATTAAACGCGCAATCTTCACAACTCAGTCCCAAGCTAGGTAGCTTAGCTGTCTAGCGGCTAAAACAAGACGATATCTGGCCATCTAAGCTTCTTTTACCTGATCGATATAGTGCCGAACACGCTTCCGGAGTCTATCGAGATTCATGGCGATTGTCGGGTTTCTCAAACACAACAGTGTGACATTCTAGTTATTCGCGAATGAAATGTACCACACTGTTAGCAGTTAGCCAAGTTTAGCTGCTCAAATAAAGACTATAAAACCCGCGGTTAGCATAAACGTGGTGTAGCACCGACCAATACCCCCAGAAACATCGACACTTCAGGAAAGATCCTATCTGTAAACATACACTCTGTCAGTACATAACTGTTTCTCAGTTATAAAAATCGTCCCATTATTTTACCAACAAACTTTGATTCGTAAATATTTCGTCAAATGTAACTTTTAGAAAACACAAATCTTCGTATTTTGTGATTTTTTTGTGAAGTATTAAGTAGTGATTAAGAGGATGAGATAAGGACAGACTTCAGGGTTTGGACAGCTGTGTGATAATTCAGTGTACAGTGTTATGCATGTAAAAAAACATATTTATTGAAATGATAGTAAACCTGCTTCAGTGTCCCCAAGTACACTGAGCCAGCAGTTAAAAGTTATAAAGTAAATAAATGGAAATAATGTTGATGTCATTTCACCAAATGATTTTTATACTGTATTTGTAGCTGGAGAGAGGAACCCACACCGGGGTGTTGACATGTTACTGCTACAACTGAATTGGCTCCATCTAGTGGTGAAGTTGTGTTATATGTTTCAGAAATAAATATTATTTTCTATTTTTTAATATATTATTTTTGTTTCAGAGAGAAATATTGTTTTTATAATTATAAATGTACACCGTATAGCCAAATGTATGTGGACACTGTTGCTACAAAGTTTGAAACATACACCATAGTGTCAAAAGTTTTGGGACACCCCTCCAAATTATTGAATTCAGATGTTGTGTTTCAGGGGTTTGGGCTTGGCCCCTTAGTTCCAGTGAAACGAACCTAGGAAATTGGACAATTTCATGCCCCCAACTTTGTGGGAACAGTTTGGGATAACCCCTTCCTGTTCTAACATGACTGTACACCAGGGCACAAAGCAAGGTCCATAAAGACATGGATGAGGGAGTTTGGTGTGGAGGAACTTGACTGGTCTGCACAGAGTCCTGACCTCAACCTGATAGAACATCTTTGGGATGAATTAGAGCAGAGACTGTGAGCCAGGTCTTCTCATCCAACATCAGTGCCTGACCTCACAAATGCGCTTCTAGAGGAATGGTCAAAAAGTCCCATAAAAACACTCCTAATCCTTGTGGAAAGCCTTCCTATAAGAGTTGAAGCTGTTATGGCTGCAAAGGGTGGGCCAACTCCATATTACATTCATGTGCATGTAAAGGCAGACATCCCAGTTTGGCCTGGCTCGCAGTCTCCACTCAAATTCACCTCAAATGTGTTCTATCAGGTTGAGGTCAGGACTCTGTGCAGGCCAGTCAAGTTCCTCCACACCAAACTCCCTCATCCATGTCTTTATGGACCTTGCTTTGTGCACTTCATGTTGGAACAGGAAGGGGTCATCCCCAAACTGTTCCCACAAAGTTGGGAGCATGAAATTGTCCAAAATGTCTTGGTATGCTGAAGCTTTAAGAGTTCCTTTCACTGGAACTAATGGGCCAAGCCCAACCCCTGAATTCAATGATTTGGAGGGGTGTCCCAAAACTTTTGGCAATATAGTGTAACTGTATAAGATGTCTTTCTATGCTGTAGCATTACAGTGTCCCTTCACTGAATCCCACTGAACACCTTTGGGAAAGAACTGGGACTCTGATTGAATGCCAGGCCTCCTCACCCGACATGAGTGCTTGGCCTCACTAATACGCTTGTGGCTGAATGAGAAAATCCACACAGCCATGTTCCAATATCTAGTGGAAAGCCTTCCCAGAAGACTGGAGATAATTATAACTATAAAATTGGACAAGGAGCACATATGGAAGTGATGGTCAGGTGTCCACATACATTTAGTGCATATAATATGACCTTTCTGTCGATATTTCAGCCATCTGCATGTATGGCGAGTATTTCACTCAGCAATGAACACAAGGTCAGTGCTGTGCTGGATCCGGGAACACATGATGCAAGTCAGGGCACCAAGCAAACACATACTCGCACATAATTGTAATTTAGTGTAGCTAATTCACCTTCAACATGTTTCAGAAGGTGGGAGGAAATAGCAGAACACAGACTAAGCCCCAGTGGATATAGAGAACAACCATGAGGAGAAAATCTCCACACATGACAGTAATCCAAGCTCAGGACCCTGGAGCTATAAGGTGGTAACCCTAAAAATCACCTTTAATACTAAGAAACCTGCAAACAGGCCTAGTGTCCACAAGACATTTAAACAAACATATTTAAAAGAGCTCACGCTTATCCTGTTGTTTTCTATTTAAAATGGCACACAAGGCATAAAGTAGGCAGGCGTTCCCTTGTAAACACAGAAAGCACTGTGTGAAGTTCTTACAAGAAATGCAATCCAGATATACATAGAGGCAATAATTTATTTTATAACATAATCCTAGCATCTGGTAAACAAAACTGAGAAACACTGAATGGCATTCTTGTCACAACAGATTCTGCAAGACAGCAGACATTAGTGTAATATGCGGTCGAAAATGAAATCAGATGTGATATGATGCATTGAAGAGTTAATTAGTTCATTTACATAATTTATCCTCCACACATTTATTAATGTTTCTTTTATACTTTATAAAATATTGTTTATTTATAATATTTTTTTCTGTACATACCGCTATAGTATTTTACAACGGCAACAAGTGTGCTGGTGGCATGAGCTGCATGTTGCTCTGTCCAAGGGGCTCTGGTTTTAAAAGTGCATCTGATCTATTCATCTTGTCGAGTCCTGCAGGAGGAGCGCATGCTGAAAAAAGGGGCTCTTGAACCACATTTTGTCTCAGACTCTTCTAGTTTTCTATGATTTGTGTATGTGAATGAGGGAGGTGTGCAAATGTGTAATTGTCTGCAATGAGAATGAGGTACTGGATTTGCAGAGATCCTCCAGAATCCCTCAGGGTCTCTGGACAGGATAGGTTTAGTTTGCCAGCAGCAGCAGCTGACATTTTGCATGTGACAGCTCTAAAAGAAATCTTGAGTATCCCACCTTCACCTGCTTGTTATTTTCTTCTTTGTATTGCTTGAAGGTTTGAGTCCCTTCTACCCCCTTTTCTCTTCATCAAGCCCGTCGATTTCAAGTGTTTCTCCATGTTTTCCTTTTTGTATGTGTTTCATACAAGTAAGCTGAAGTCAGTGAGGCAACAAAGGCCCATGGTGTCAAACTGGCACCATCAACAGATCTATACACTTTTGTGCTTTGATCCAGTCACGATCGGCCGAGCAAATTCCACAAAGTCATCTATTAGGACTGGCCATGCTCCTAAAATAAAGATGTTAGCAAACCATGTGACAAGTTCACAATGTTCAAGATATTACTCATAACTTTCTTAAGATTCATTTCAGTACCTAAGCTAAAAACCACATAGCATATCCGCCATTAGATCTGACCATAGTTACCTTGATTTGGAAAGTTTAATAACTGTCATGTTGTCTAGACTAACTTTTTCTTGCTCAGTGTCTGGGATCTCACATACCCCAATTTAAAAGTGAACTATTTTCCCCTAACATTTTTTTAAAATAAAAAAAGCAGTCATAAAATCCACTGTGGCTAATCACCAATTGATCACTGCACCACATATAGAACTTGATTCATTGGTTTATGTGGTATGAACAAGTATATGAACAACTTACTCTAAAGATAGTTCTTTTCAGAGTACTGCTAAACATAATATGAGAACCTTTGACTCAATATTAATAAATGTCCCTGAGGGTCAAGGTAAATTAATGCTAATTCTGTTTTGGAGCTGGTAAAGGAGGACAGAATTCTCTAAGATTAAACAACCATGCTCACCTTCCTCATCATAATTTGACATGTCATCTGCAATCATGTTGCCAAAATCCAGGAGCAAGTTCCAGGTATCTCTAGGAATAGATCGCTTATGGTGTTCCTGTTTAGAGGGGAAACACTCTGGTTATATCTGCTGCAGATTTCCTCATCAGTGAAACCGCTCACTCTATAGCTTTTTACACAGATGAATTGCTTGAAATATCTGCAAAATTCTACTATATTTGGCACAGTCTATACTCAGAAAACTTACCAATAAAAATTTATTCCAGAGGTCAAGAAACTTGAAACGGCCTGTCAGAACTAAGTTCCAGTATGCGACTGCCATCTCCAAATCTAAAATCCAAAGCAAACAAAAAATAACCTTACTTAGCTTGGTCATACGTATAAATAGCAGTTGCATTCTTTATTCTGTGTCCCATCTCTACCATTACCTAGTCCTTTCTGCCCAGGATTCTTTGCAAAATTAAATGTAAACTGGTAGAAGTCTTTAAACTTTCCACTGTCTTTCAGTTCTTGTTCCAGTCGAGGAAGCAGAGATCGGAGTTTCTCTGGACTGTCACATCTACAGGCAAGAAGAAAGCAGCCACATTTGTCTCAAATCCAACTACAAGCATCTTTAGTAAATCAGAAATATAAATGATTTATATTATTTTTTCACCCCAAAAGAACATCAGAATGCAACAGTGCTATCATTTTTGTGTTTTGACACAGCTCCCAGATGAGTTCACACAAAACATAAATTTCATACATTTACAAACTAGTGTAGGAACTGAATCTGACGGAGTGAATTTACAGTTTAAAGAGATAAAACAACAAGTATGCTGACTACAGTGTTTGTAGGGTCAGAGAACCATTTGATTACATTGAAACACACCCTAGATCAGTCATGCCATCAAGGAACTCCTTTTTGCTGAACTCGCATTGTGTCGCTGCTCTGAACTTCCATGCTACTACCAGAACGCTTATGCTGGCTGGATCCAGGTTAAGGTCATCGCAAAACTGTTGGATTCCATCAATCCCAATCTTATTCTCATCCTGAGGATCTGAGAGAAACAACATCTTACATTTAGGCTTAGATAAACATAGACATGTATTAAGCAACATCATGCACAGCCATTGCCACACAGCAGTCATACTTGGGGGAGGTAAAGGTATAGGCCTCTACTCACATGATATGCAACGAGAACTTGTGTACTTGCCTTTGTATCTGTTGTAGAGCTGCTCCAGCTTCTTTCGGTCTACCGAGGTTTTCATGGATTCCTTAAAGTACAGATCCGGGTTTTGGAAGTAGTTGTCAGTGGCCACCTCGAGCTTCCAGTCATTCTGAGTGAGACAGTAGACAGCTGTCTTCTCCCCTGCTTGTGTGAAGGACATGAACTGTCGTACTTTGTCCTTCTGCGAAGATTTCAGCTTATGCTGAACGGGCACAGAGGAGAAGCTCTCAGTCACACAGGTCGACACACGGAGCAGGACAGTCAACAGTGTGTACAAACACAGACAAGCAAGAAACAAAAATACCCACATTAAGACACTCAGGACAGTCAGGAGACGTAAGAAAGGCACAAACAGACACTAGGTGTTAATAAGGCACAAGGGTGATCATCAAAACACGCAAATTAAAAACAAGACATTAGGCAAGCGTAAACATTTGTTAGTTTCCTATCAGAAGACATACACTGAAGTGTGACAGGCCACTTGCTACAGCAGCATGTGGTGGTAATATGAGCTGACAGACTCCTGCTAAGCCCGGGGCTCCCACCAGCAAAAAAACAAACCCTGCTCTGCAGCCGTATATTAAAGATTATTATATTATATAGATTCAAGTGCAGAACAAGACGGGGACAAAAACGTCAACCCGGTGTTTTACGTGTAGGCATGCATTAGGAAAGTAAAAGAGAGTTGTTATGGTGTGTAAGAGTTAAGGGTGTTATTATTCAGCGCCCTGTTAAAGCTGCTCTGTTTGACGACTGCGGAAACAGCAGCACACATATTCACGGAGTAACGCTCACTTTTCCCCTTCAAAATAACATGCGCAGGTGCGGGCTGCTCGTATGATTGGTTACGGCTACCGAAACCCAACAGCTTGTCTGTTGTCGCTGACCAACCTCTAAAACGAGTGTAGTTAGCTAGTGTACACTACACGCCAAAAAGGGAAAGGTACGCACAGGGCGATAGCGGACTCCAATATCAACAACTGACCTTCCTGCTCAAAACAGATCTGCATTAATTTTTGGAGGAGGCTGACGAAAACTCGTCTGAGTGGCGCTACAACTACACGCCTCGGACACCCTGTGTTTCCGCTCACAGCGGCGGCAAATATGAGCGTTTTTGTCATTTCCAAATCACCTACCATTTTTATCACCCGCTGTTTGACCAAATTGTTAGTCCCCATATACGGCTGCGCGTGAACATCAGGGAGAATGCGCCAGAGGAGCACCGCGCGTGCGCACTGACTCTCCCGCGTGCTGGGAATTGTAGTTTTGTTTTCAACTGAAAATGTCGCACTACTAGATCTAATGCAGTAGCTCGAAAGGGAGGCATTACATCAGTTATGATTAAGTTGGCTATCACAAGGTAGATGAGTAAGTGTCCTAGCTCCCATACATGTGCAAAATGTAAACTGTGTACTTTTATCACGTGCTTCATCCGCGTCTGAATGTATATACACTATATTGCCAAAAGTTTTGGGTCACCCCTCCAAATCACTGAATTCAGGTGTTGTTTCTCAGGGGTTGGGCTTGGCCCCTTTAGTTCCAGTGAAAGGAACTCTTAATGCTTCAGCATACCAAGACATTTTGAACAAGTTCATGCTCCCAACTTTGTGGGAAGAGTTTGGGGATGACCCCTTCCTGTTCCAACATGACTGCACACCAGTTTGGTGTGGAGGAACTTGACTGGCCTGCACAGAGTACTGACCTCAACACATTTGAGATGAATTAGAGCAGAGACTGTGAGCCAGGCCAAAACTGAGACGTCTGCCTTTACATGCACATGAATATAATATGGAGTTGGTTCACCCTTTGCAGCTATAACAGTTTCAACGCTTCTGGGAAGGCTTTCCACAAGGTTTAGGAGTGTGTTAATGGGAATTTTTGACCATTCCTCTATAAGCACATTTGTGAGTTCAGGCACTGATGTAGGACGAGAAGGCCTGGCTCGCAGTCTCTGCTCTAATTCAAGCCCAACCCCTGAAAAACAACGCCTGAATTCAATGATTTGGAGGGGTGTCCCAAAATGTTTGGCAATATAGTGTATGCATATGTCTTAAAATGTTTGTTAGGCTAATAATTGGTGGCTTTGTAGCCAATGACTTCTCTGTTTCTCTGCTGATTTCTCTGTTTATTTCTCTCACCTTATATCCATATCAATTTATTTTGTTAAAAATACCAAAAAGAAATAGTGCATTTATTTGTTTATCTTTGTTATTAATTCAGTATTCATAATGTTAAACTTAGAAATTATTCTGCCACTTTTGAATACCAACATGATGACATACAGTAAACTCCGTAAAAGGTTATACAAGGATATGTGGCTGAGTGATGATTAGCTGAAATTTGTTATCTTTGTTTCACAGACTGTGGGTATCACACTGTATGTAGCAGGACTGTAATGTTATTCCCTTTACACGTGAATTGCACATCACAGTTATTTTTGTAATAAAATATTCTAATATTTGTATATTTTATAATAATTTCTTATATCTAGTATTACATATATATATATGTATATATATATATATATATGTATGTATGTATGTATGTATGTATGTATAAAATACAATTGTCTAATTTTAACATCCCCTGAGTTCCTTTTTGTGTACATATTTCCTGACCTCACCTCGATAGAACACCTTTGGGATGAATTAGAGTGGACACTGCGAGCCCAGCCTTCTCCTGAAGCATCAGTGCCTGACCTCACAAATGTGCTTCTAGAGGAATGGTCAAAAATTTCCATAAACACACTCCTAAACCTTACGGAAACCTTCCCAGAAGAGTTGAAGCTGTTATAGCTGCAAAGGTCGGGTCAACTCCATATTAAATTCATGTGCATGTAAAGGCAGATGTCCCAGTTTTGGCCTGGCTCGCAGTCTCCACTCTAATTCATCCCAAAGGTGTTCTATCAGGTTGAGGTCAGGAGTCTGTCAAGTTCCTCCACACCAAACTCGCTCATCCATGTCTTTATGGACCTTGCTTTGTACACTGTGCAGTCATGTTGGAAACAGGAAGGGAACATCCCCAAACTGTTCCCACAAAAATGGGAGCATGAATTTGTCCAAAATGTCTTGGTATGCTGAAGCATTCCTTTCACTGGAACTAAGCCCAACTCCTGAATCTGTTTTGAGAACACAATGTGAGGGAATGTTAAAATTGGGCAATTAATTTCTAAGCTTGTCACCATGGTGACTACACTTCCAGTCACCGTGTTGTTGTTTACTGTATGTACTGGATGTCTCTTCCACACTGCAGTGTCTATAGCTGTTATAACTGTTGCGTTGTATTTATGATCTTCTATCTTCCTGTTTATTTTTGCACGTTCCATTTAAAGCTGCTTCTGCACATCTCACTTTAATGCTGTTAATAACTGCTAGTATCACATGAGCAGATTGTTGTTATCTCATGTCTAGGTATGTTTACAGATGCCTTTTGTGCGCAGTAGTCTATACAATCTGTATACTGGTCTGCACTATTCTATGTACATGTCCTGTAGTGTATTGTATTGTCTGTGCTGTCTTTTGTCTTGCACTGTTTGCACTAGGATGCACACTATGTACTTTATGTGTTAGGCTAACTTAGCTGCAGCTCTGTCTTGTGTTTTGTAGCTCTGTGTTATGCAGCACCATGGTCTTGGAGAAACGTTGGGTCATTTCACAGTGTGCTGCGTCAGCTATATATGGTTGAAATGACAATAAAAGCTTCTTGAATTTTTCTGTCTGTAATTTTTACTAATTTACACTACATATCTGCTGATTATTTTGTACCTCACTGTTGCCACTTGTCTGGAGTATATGGCATTAAAACCTTGTGGGGAAGGAGATTTCTTTTCACTGTACACTTGCATATGGCAAGATATAGATAATAAAACTCTCTTCTATACGTTTTAATAAAACTTGATTTTTTTTTTTTTAGAAAATCGTGTACATTTTTCATACCCATTTTAACTACGAATGAATGACCTCAGGTTTGAGTTGAGGCAGAATGTTTTTTTTTCTGTTCTTCTTCTTTTAATTAGTTTAACTTTTTAAGACTTTTGCTGTTAGTTTGTTGAATTTGCGGACACCGAAAGCAATGCGGGTGGAGTCTGACACGCTCGTCCAATCAGAGAGCCATACAATCGGAAATGTATGCTATCAACCAATCATATCTCGCGGAAGGCGTGGACTCGGCGGAAACGATTCCGTAGCGTCACACGTGGTGCTGTCCAATCAGCTGTGGTGTGTGGTGGACACCGCCAAGCTCAGTTTTCGCTCGGACCGGAGAGGGAGTAGTTTGTACACCAGTTACGCTTCTGGTTCATTCAGTGCTGCTGGATCCACACTGAGGACAAAGCTTGAATGCAGTCAACTGTAAGCTACTTTACACCGGCTTTAGCTTAGCACAAGTTCATCATGCACGTTCACTTCTGGAACTGAAGCGAGAGCGCGTGCACGTTCGCTTTAGGGCAGAGCGTGTGTTATCGTTCATCAACATTAGCTGGTAAGCTAAGCGGCTAGCTGCATTTGTCAGTTGGGCTAGTTAGCTGTCGTCTGCTTCAGAGAGAAGAAGAAGGATCAGTCGTTTCTGCATCGCCGGCTATCTGTCCTTACTCTCATAAAGATAGTCTACAAGCGAGCCAGGGCGCAGTGCTATACCGCTAATATTCCTATATATATCAAATACCAGTTGCACCAGTGTGTTATGGGATCAGATTTTTTACCAGTTGATAAAAGAGGCTCAGTGTCTTGTAAATGATCTGGCCAGATCTGATGGATGTCCAGCTAAATCCCTCCGTCTTGGCTAATCAACAATAGAGATGTTAATATCCGTGCAGTTTACACTGCCAGCCCTTACATTGTCATATTTTACAGCCGTGTGATTAAACGGATGTCTGACCTGAAAGAGAGATAGATGAGGAGAATCTCAGTGGTTGATCATCAGGCCTGTGACACATGAACAGTCGAGAAATACCAGTTGGCTTAGCATGTAAAAATGGCTGACCTAGCAAAAGCACGGGGCTGAGACATTTTTGGGGGGCTACTCTGCTTTCCTAATACAGCTCTTCCCCGTGAAAATATGACTTGCTGTTTGGTTAAAAAAGAGGCATCGTTGTTCTCGTACACTTTTAGTTTTTCGTCGACCTTCAAACATTTACAGTATTTGTGGCTGCTCAGAGGTAAGTGACGCTCGCTAACAGATAGAGGTTTAAGGCGAGTACAATGCGTTTCTTTAACTTTCAGTACAAATGCAAATAACACTGTGGCTCTAAATGGTGTGTGTGTTTCTCCTCCAGCCATTACTGATGTCTACAAATTAGTGTTGATTGTCGATAAGCAGCTGCTGTCTTGCTGTCTCGTTCGCATCCATTTTGTTGATGCAAGTTAGCTATAGCTGCTGGAGAAATAAAGAGGTCAGAGATAGGAGTGATCTGTTTCATCCGTGTGGGCTGAAAACTTTTGGCCGATCGATTGCTGGAACAATGATTTTAGTCTCGTTGTAAACTTTGATAAGAATAGTAATTGGATTATTGTTTCCTGTTTTGAGAGGGGCTTTAGACCTCCTCTTCCTTTATTCTTAAAGCTAAGCTAGCTAGTGAGCTATGCCAACAAAACCCCAGGACCTAAGAAGGTAGGGTGCTCAAGACAGTGTTCAGGCGTTAAGTTGACTGGAAAGTTTGCCTAGTTCACTTTCTAATGAGCGATCTGTCACCGATCTGTCCGCAGAGCTTTGCTTGGGTCAGTGGGCTTGTGGTTTCGTGCGGATGACCGACAGCGAGCGCGTTTTTGTGTGCATTTAAACTAGGCTTTCGCTGCAAAACAACGTGTTTCCAGAGTAGCTAGCTGGCCGGCTAACTCTGCTAGCATGCTCCACATTGTGCCTCCAGAGTCTGGCCCTGGTTGTTGACGGTTTTTTCCCCTCTAGAGCAGGTTGGATCAAGGATGCATAACAGCGTTATTAGTCCGCATCATTTGCAACTCAGCATTATCTTAACGGACGCTTACAACAAGTAAAAAAGTGTGCCAAAACCTAGGACTACAAGAAGCACTTTATTTGTTTGCAAAACAAATGATCACGAACAAGCAAAAGTTAGTCATATCGATTGGTTTCAATAACTTTTAGCTAAACGTGCACAGGCAGAGAAATGTGAAATCATTCGACTATGCACCATTTTACACAGCACTGGTGCTTGGATTAATCTGTGGAGCAAAAAAACCCGAAAGTCATACATATTGCAGGTCGGATTTTTGCGGATTTGTGATATGAATAGAGCTCAGTCGTGTAGCTGCACAGGTTATTGGCCAAAGTCAGGAAAGCAGACCGCGGCCTACTGTAATGCAGCCCCTTGTTTTAGTGATCAGCTAAAACATGCAAGGCCAAATGAGCTTCATAGTGCGTGCAACTCAACCCAGCCCATGTCATAAACAGTACTAGTCTTTGTTGATTTAGCCAAGTTGTCTTTACTGATGATGTACTTCTGTGGCAGTTTTTTTTTGCAGGCGTACATTTGTGTGAACAATCGCCTCTGCTTCTCTGGTTAGATCCAGCCTTTGCTCCTCTTCCCCAAGGATCATGGCCAAAGATGTGAGTGTTTTAATGTCTGCCTTTTGGCTGCATGTGTAAAACAACAGTGCTTCTCATCAATCTCTTCCTCCCCCAACAGGCTGGTCTGATTGAAGCCAATGGGGAGCTGAAAGTTTTCATTGACCAGAATCTGAGTCCAGGCAAAGGTAAGCGACACAGTAGACACTATTGCTAAGACATGCTTTTTAAAAAAATAGTTGGGTTTATAGTTGTAAATGGTTTGTTTGAGTTGCATTGTTTTCTGGTATTCCTTGCTAGGAAAGGTGGTGAGTATGCATTTTATGCATCTTCTCAATTTGCTTCTTGTTTCTCAGGAGTTTTGTCCTTAGTCACTGTACATCCACAGCCAGTTGCAGTGGGAAAACAACTTTTGCCAAAAACACTGGGCCCTTCAAATGTCAACATTGCTCCCCAGATGGTAAGAAAAGGAAGGAACAATAGTCACATGCAAAAATGCAAAAACCCACATTGCCTATATCTTCGATCCTGCTTCTCAAGGTGGCCCTGGGGCTGTATTATTAATTACAAAGTGATGCACTGGATACTCGTCCTACAAGCTTTTGTTGACACATTATGCAAAATGTTAGATGTGTTAACTGCAGGTTTCATGTTGTTCACCTGCAAGATACTGGGTCAGTTTAGATCATGTACGTTCTGATGCTAAAGCCAAACCCACACCAATGTATTGTTTCAGAGCAGCATCGACCCTGTTACCACTAATCAGTATATGATGGGTATATCCCTGTGCATTTTAGTTCTTCAGTAGCTGTACAGACATCTGATTAACTTTTGTATCATGATGGAATAAGCTGTCTGTTTCTGATACCATCCTTTTGTCAGGCAGCCATTTTGAAATTGCTCTGTATGCTGTCCAGGTCATTGGGACACCTCAGAGGCCGAGTGGGTCCAACGTGCTCCTAATGAACAGTCCTCACACACCCAGCTCTCAGTTCATCACTCAGAGCCAACCTCCCGATGCCTCCCCATGGTCCTCAGGGTGAGTTGGCATCGAAGCTGGGGCTTATTTGCATTTATTCAATTCAAATTTTAAACATGATTGATGGGCTTTCGTTACATTAAGTTCCTTGATTTACTTACGTTATGTAAAGTATGGTTAATTATCACATAAAACAGACTACTGTAATACTAGTGGAAGTAGTACGAGACTGTGTTATTTTAAAGTCATGTGTTAATGAAGTTGCTTGCTGTGTTAATGCTATGTCCACAGGAAAAGAAGTAAGAAGGGGGAAAAGAATGGTAAAGGTTTGAGGCATTTTTCTATGAAGGTGTGTGAGAAGGTACAGAAAAAGGGTGTTACCACATACAATGAAGTAGCAGATGAGCTGGTGGCCGAATTCAGCTCTGGTGACAACCACATCTCCCCAAATGATGCGGTGAGAATTTTAATATGACTTCATGAAGACCAACCTATAATAATTAGTCTGCTATTTTCTCTCACCACGCAAAAACAGACTAGTAAGTGGACTTGCTACTCTGTAATGCTTTTAGGCATGAATAAGTGTGTGAGCATGTGCATGATGCTTTGCATCGCATCCAGGGCCTTTTAGCTTTCGCTTCACTGCCATTTTTCCACACACTTGATGACTGCTAAAAAAAACTGCAGGTTTTCCTGAGCTGAAATGTTTATATTTAGCATGTGTCTCATCCACAAGTTAAATACTAGTGTTTTAAAATCTGCTTCACCCCCAAAAATGTAAAGATCATGTCTGTCTATTTGCAATGTCATGTAATTATCCAACAACTTGATCACACTTAGCTAGCAATAATCATCTCATCTGTCAAAACATAAGGTTTCTATTTTATTTTCAGTCTTCTTTTCTCTTCCTCTCCAGCAAGTGTATGATCAGAAGAATATTCGACGGCGTGTATACGACGCTCTCAATGTGCTGATGGCCATGAACATAATCTCAAAGGAGAAGAAGGAGATCAAGTGGATTGGGCTTCCCACCAACTCAGCCCAGGAATGCCAGAATCTGGAGGTGGGTAATTTTGTTATGTAGGGTGGTGTTACAGCCAAAGACTTGGCCTCAAAACCCATCCAGCATGTTCTACAGACAGCAATCAACCAGTGTTTTAACTCTGGATCGACTGATTAAACTGTTTACTCCACAAGCACGTTCCCCAAGTGTAGCCAGTGGGCAGTGTTACAATTGAATAAATCTTTATCTTTGCCGGTACAAAATACACTGTATGGTCAAAAGTTTGTCTAAACCTGACCACCACACAGCATTTTCTTTTTCCACAACGTTGAAAGCACACAATTATATAGAATGCCTTTGTAGGAAAAGCATTTTCATTTCCCTTCACTGCAACTAAGAGGTGCATACCTGTTCCAGCATGACACTGCCCCTCTGCACAAACACATGGTCCATGAACACATGGTTGGCCAATGTTAGAGTGGAAGAACTTGTATGACCTACACAAAGCCCTCCACTGAACTCCTTTGGGATGAACTTCAGAATGAGCAAAAATCCCAACAGCTGCACTCAAATCTCATGGAAAGCCTTTTCAGAAGAGTGGAAGATTTATTGAAGCAAAGGGTGACTAAATCTGGAATGGGATGGGTGTAATGGCCAGGTGCCCACAAACTTGTGGTCATGTAGTGTATGTAATGGACAATACAGGCAAACCTGGCAAAATAGGACATTAACAATGGCTAATATGTTAACATTCTTAAAGTCTGACGGTATTTAATGTAAGCTGAGGACACAAATTGGGGCACACATGAAACAGACTAATATGTTCTGTATAGCAGGTTACTGAATGGAAACCCTAATCATGAGCAATAGAAAGTCTGAATGCAGTAAGTTAAAACAATACTAGATTTATATTCTTGTTTTACAGCTTTTGAACATAGAAAATCAAGCAGATAAAAGCCTAAAATAAAAATAAAAAAAGTGAATATAAACATAACCTCTTTAATATACAACTAGTTTTTTTTCTTAGGTTTCTATTTTATAATGATCTTTAATATAGGGTGCTACTTGGCAGGTCTAGATATGATAACCAGGACAGGAAAGCATTAAAACAAGTGTTGTACACCAACCAATACACAACATACTGAATACATTTGAGTCAACTTTGCATGAAATGAAAAATGAGCTGTTCATGTGGGTGCTGCACTGCAGTTGACCTCAGTGTTGCTTTTTCTCTTGTAGGTGGAGAGGCAAAGACGTTTAGAGAGAATCAAGCAAAAACAGTCACAACTCCAAGAACTCATTTTACAGGTAACTTGTGTACTCTGAAAGTTGGTCATGTGTGTGAGGATAATTGTTCTTCAAATTAATGCACTTTTCTTTCTAATGTTTATTCAGCAAATTGCGTTTAAGAACCTTGTGCAACGTAACCGTCAAACAGAGCAGCAAACAAACAGACCACCACCAGAAAATTCAGTCATTCACCTGCCCTTTATCATCATAAACACCAGCAAGAAAACTGTCATTGACTGCAGCATCTCCAATGACAAGTAAACACTATCTCCCTGTTTCCACCTCAGTTAAAACTTTGGCTGTATTTATTTATTACTCTACATTTAGTTCCATTAGTGAGACATGTTTAGTGTTGGTTTAAGGGATTCACTGTCTCATCTACTCCAGCATTCTTATATTTCTCTCTCCTGTGCTGCCGTGCAGGTTTGAGTACCTCTTCAACTTTGACAGCACGTTTGAGATCCATGATGACATCGAGGTATTGAAGCGCATGGGCATGGCATGTGGCCTGGAGGTTGGCAAGTGCTCTGCTGAAGACCTCAAAGTCGCCAGGAGCCTGGTGCCTAAAGCACTGGAGCCTTATGTCACCGGTCAGTGACCCATACCATGACATGCAAATGAAATTTGGTTTTGGCATTCATTTGTTTTGTAGTTGTGGATTTATAAAGTCATTTATACTGCTGTTTGTTGCTTGGCACATTTTTGTTTGAAATATTCTACCTGCTTTCGAACAATTGAAACCGTTACACTAGGTAACACATTTACTGGCCACTTTATTAGGATTTAGTACAGATTACATTTTGCTGAATCAAAACAGGCTCTGTTCTTCCTGGCATGGTTTGTAAAAGGTATTGGAAAGACTCTTTTGAGATTCTGGTCCATGCTGGTGTGACTGCATCACATTATTGCTGCACATCCGTGCTGCGAATCTCCATTCTACTATATCCCACATGTGCACTATAATATTCTGGGTTCATGTCTGAGGAGTCAGTAGACTGACTCACTGTCACATTCATGGAACAAGTTTAAGATGACTTGCACTTTATGACCAAGTGCATTATCATGCTGGAAGTAGCCATTATAAGATGAGTAAATTGTGGGCATAAAAGGATGCACATGGCCAGCAGCAATCTTCAGATAGGCTATGACTTTTAACAATGCTCGATTGGTATTAAAGGGGCCAGAGAGTGCCAAGAAGTCTTTCTACACACCACTACACCAGCACCACTGTTTACACAGGGCAGGTTAAGTCCATAGATCGGTACTGTTGACAATTCCAACACAACTAGTACAGCAGGAATCCAGATCCATCAGACAGGCGGCGTATTTACAGTCTTCAGTCAATCAGTTTCACAAAGTCTGAGTCCACTATATTTGCAGATTCATGTTCTAGGGTGAGCGTAGTGGAACTTGATATGGTCGTCTTCTGTTATAGGTCCTCTACCTCACGGTTCAACATGTCAAACATTCTGAGATGGTTTCCTACACACCACAGCTGTAAAGATTGGGTATTTGAGTTGCAGTAGACTTCCTGTCAGCTTTAACTAGCAGTGCCATTGTTCTGCAATCCTTCTGTGTAAACTTTACAGACTGATGTTCCAGGAGTTTCTGAAATACTCCAAGAAGCCTGTCTGGAACCCTGAGCCATGCTATAAACAGAGTCACTGAAATGATGTTCTTACTTATTCTAACATTTGATATTTAAAATTTGTTTTGCAAGATCTGCATATTTTTATGCATTATTTTAGTTTTGTTGTGATGCACTATATAGAGACGCTAAAAAAGTGACACGTCCAACCTGAGAATTTTTACAGTGATGGGGATTTTACGTAAGTGAAGAAAAAAATGGACTGCTGTGTATCAGTGGACTGCAGATGTGAGTTTCTATAGCATTGATTTCAGCAATTAGTGCAGTACAGAAATGGTCATGTACATGTTTTATAGAAGTGTTTTCAGACTCAGTCCTCTGTGGCCAATAGAATATCAATAGGCATGTGTAATAGTTTCTTGGTATTTTTGTGCCCTCAGCAAAACTTTTACCTGTTTTAAAAGGAACAAGAAGCAAGAGCATTAGAGTCATTAAATCATTATAATACTGTTCTGTTTTTGTTTGGGTTTTTTTTTCCTCCCCAAAAGGTGTACACATTTTGGAATGTGTGGAAACCATTTCCATTTGTGGAAACACATTTTCATTTATATAATGTTCATTTTTATTTTGCTATAATTTTATATTTGCTTTTATGCGGAACTTGGCATACCGTTCAGCTGCTGACAGTGCCGTTCAAGTAAAGAGAAATATATAATGAACCAAAATACTTTTACCAAAAAGTATCCATATAGTATACCAAAACCATTTTTTTTAGTAATTTTACCATTTTGCTAAAATATTCAGTATGCAGGCCATGCACTGGGATAGGGTCTCAAATGATTTTTCTTTTCCTTTTGCAATGCAGAAATGGCACAAGGTCCAATCAGTAACGTCTACATGACAGGGACTTCATCTGCCAATGGGGGTCGCTATCATATCAGCAGGTAATCAGATTGTCTGTTTCATGAAAATGGTGATGTATGTTGACAGCAGCCTGGCCTTTCCATAAGATGTTTTTATTCGTGAATTGTCCGACGGTGAAAGACTGATGCTTTAGAACCGTGTAGTATGTGCTTGACGGTTAATGCTTTTATCTGCTGCTCTTCTTCTGTCCTTAGTGAAAGTGGCGCAGATGGAACAATGGCCTCCAGCTCTAATGATTCACACTACAGTGGTTCTCGGGTTGAAACCCCAGTTTCTTACATGGACGACGACGACGATGACGATGACTATGATGAAAATGACGAAGATGACTAACGCTCTCAGGCCACACTTCCTCCAACAGCTATATTCATGGGGTTTATTGTATACAGACAAGCTCCTACTCCCTGTCTGCTACTAGCACACCTTTAATTTTCCCTCTCTCTCTTTTTATCTTGAAGGGCATTGAGAAGCATGGGCTTTAAAGGGGTGTGTTTCATCCAGCCCTTTCTGCTGTATGGCTTAGGCTGTTAAATCACAACATTGTGCTAGTGCAGGTATTTGGTCCTGATAGTTCTGGTTTTCAAAAAAAAAAAAAAAAAAAAATGATGGGACTTTGAAGTTGCAGCACTATGCCATCTAGCATCTGCTGGAATTAGCATGACTTACAAAAGAAACCCCCTATCAGCCAGACACCATCCTGCTGTTGGAGAATGTCTAGTGTGACCTCTGTATAACATAGTTAGGCTATCTGCATTTGAACAATTGTTTTGTTTCATTTTTTTTTTTTTAATGTGCTGGCTTATTCTGAAGATTCAGATGGCTGCCACCTCCTAGACTGTAGGCGCAAAGAATCGGCACAGCCAGCTTACTATTTCGCCCCGTTGGGGCAAGTCTTTGGATGTATGGACACTTTTTGTAAGATTGGAGGAATTAATGCTTTTTTTTGTAGATCTCTTCCCTGTGTGTGTGTGTGTGTGTGTGTGTGTGTGTGTGTGGCTTCCTGTTATTCTGTGGGCAGCTGTTGTAGGGAGCTCTGTTGAACAGCCATTTTTTTTTTCGTTGTTGGAGTTTTAAGAGGTGAACCACTCTGTTGTTCCCTCTTTGTGTTTTACAACTGACAGTCATCAGGAAATCAAAGAAACTTTATCCAGTGAAATTTATAGGAAATCGCACCTCTGAAGATTCGTTTCTCATTTCCTCTCCAGGTCAGTAACACTACGGAGTATGTATGATTATTATCCCAGTATGAGGTATATATATATTTTTTGGACTCCCCTGGAAAATGTAAAAAAAAAAAAGAAAGAAAGAAAAAAAAAAAACTGTTGTACTGACTCCACAAAAATAACTTTTCTGTAATCTAATATAAATTTGGAAATTAAAATATAATGTTTTAAAAACATTGAACTCAATGTGTTTATTGGTGACATTTAATGTAATATTACTAATTACAATAAACCTTTTATATATATTTTTCTATGTGTGTATTGGTCCTGCTAAGTATTCAAGGAGAAATGCTTTTTGAATAATTCCCTAGTCAGGAATGTTTATTTGCCAAACCATGGGTTAATAGATTTTTAAACATTTCCTTTGCATACTGTAGTGTAGCTAGTAGCATAGAAATATGAACTGATTGCATAGCCAGAGGATCTAATAATCAGGAAGGCCTGCCTGTTATCAGTCTTTGTCATGTCTAAGATGCTTTAGAGGCCCACATCCTATCATGCTGTGAACATCCAGCCGCTCCCCCTTGAGGGTTTCATAGTTTGGGTTGTTTGACTGTATATCCCAGGCTTGTGCTACAGTCTTAACTTAGCCCTTCTTTTTTCATGGTCTTGACCCTTGCTGCCTGAAGGTGGCACTATGAGCTTTACAATGACCTCTACACCATGTGTTCACCACGATATAAAATGTGGCTTTGGGTCTCAACACGTTTCCCACTTCACTGTCCAACACCGCAATATTATGTAATCCAAACTGGGTTTATTTATATCTAATGAGGTCCAGGTGGAACAGTGTTCAATATGGTCACCTTTTAAATGCCCTTAAATCAAAGTAATAGTCACTGCAACATCACAAGAATCATGGGAAAGGGAAAATGGCATCGCCAGCTGCTGTGGATAAACTGGGTTTTGGTATACTAACAGTGGAGACCCAAAATTTCTCTCCTGACCTGTAAATGCGAATGGATGAAACCTACATGGTGCAAGGACATGGTCTGACCCTCACAGATGCTTTCACTGAAAGAATGAAAGATGGCAGTTTTGGTGGCTTATTGTCTCAGTTCATCAATAGTGTTCTGCCATTAGAGAAGGGTTCCACTGACCTTTTCATAGGTTTTCTGTTGTACTATTTATTTAATGAATATAATAAAGATTGTATTTACAGCCTAAATGTTTTGGCATCCATGTATATACACACTGGTCAGTTTATTAGGTACACCTACTGTATGTGCACTTTGTTGCTATGCCCAATTTGTCTGAATTGAACATTTAGGAGCTAAACTATATTCATAAAGACAAAGAAACCACAATTCAGTCAAGATCTTCATTATTTTGTCATTAAGTACAAAAGCATGCACAATGTTTATTTGCATGGTAAATCTAAGGGGACTTAAAGGTTGATGGAACCTTGTTTATAGCCTCAAGTTTTCTTCACTAAAAACACCTGGGTTCACCAACCTCTCACCACCTTTTTTTTTTGCAAGCACGTTAGCTTTGTTTGGTAAAATTATAGTATCTTTGGATAATAAGGCAATCATATTATCCAAATCATATCCAACCTTAAAATTTTTGGTGAAATAGCCATGTGTTTATTGATCTAGAATTAATATTTCCTTAACATAGCATGAAGCTTTATCAACGTTGCATAAAAAGAGTGGGGGATTTTTTTCAAACTTTGTTATGCACAGACATATCAGATAAGTGTTCATTCATTATTGATCATTTAAATATACACAAGCTCAAAATTAATCATACAGTACCATGCTTGAGTATTTCCCCCCTGGGGAACTTTAGTAGTAGAATTGAGATGTAGAAGGTTTGTTTCCATGAATTTCTTGCCACAGATTCTTAGTAGAATTAAGTTTGCTGCTTTCACGTTTACACACACACACACTATATAGGCAAGTTTCTTTTTCATCTAGTTTTTGTATTTCATTTGCTGGCTTTTGCTCCTTGTGTTCTCCCATAGTCACTCTTGTGCTGTGGCCTGGTAGATTCGCACCATCTCATCAGGAATCTCCACTAGCAGTGTGGTATTAAAGACCTTCTTGAAACTTTCAATGAAATCCAGATCTGAGGAGAAGCGAATCTGTTCAAAATCAGACAGAAATCTGCTCAGCAAGATGATTTAAATAATACTGTATATAGGCTGGTGGGATGTCACTGATGTACACTACTCAGATGAAGGAACCTCAACTTCCTGCATGTGTAGGTTTTTTTTTTTTTTTTAATTACACAAGCAGGAAGCTGAGGTTTCTTCATTTCTTTGTTTTCTATCATCTTCTCTGTCTAGTACACACCTTGTTGGCCCAGAGCAGTGTTGTTCCATGTTTGCAGAAGTGCTTCATGGTGAGTAGCAGCTTATCCAGACAGTTGTGGTGATAGACAACATCTGCACATAGTATGTAGTCATAGTTATAGATAGAACTGGGAAAATGAAGGTCCAGGTCCTCCCCCCACGTCAGCTGGGCCACCTGAGGTGTGTATCTGCAGCGACCCCGTGTGTTGCGTGAGAGATTAAAGCTCAGGTTTTGCACGATGTCAGGCAGATCTGTGGCTGTCACCCACGCACCTAAAAACAATGCATCTTAGAAAAGCTCTGATGAGAAGTTTGTTCTCTTATGTAAGTAAAAGTAAAAAAAAAAACATTCATGGTATTGCCTTTGTGTCCATTTTATATGATATCTCTTAATCTACACTTTTAATTATGCTTCTAATTCTGCCTAATATATTCTAATATATTTTCTTCAGTGGATCTTCACTCACCCATTAAAGAGGCCACAATGGAAACCAGTCCCGTTCCTGCTCCTAGCTCCAGCACTGCTTTATCTAGCAGACTGATATGCTTATGATTTGCTTCCAGGTATCTGCAGAGAGCCACTGCCTAAATACACATTAGAACCAATTCTGATCACATTAAGATACACCAAACTCTTCTTTCACTCACTTCAGTCCTGTGTTTGTTTTGTGTCAGCTCTCACCCCAGGCCAGATGAGGGCACCATATGAGTCAAACGATTCGTGGATGCTGATCTCATGGCCAACAAAATGAAATCTTTCTATTCCCAGTGAGTGGAGGATGCTCGGCTCCCGGGATTTGCGTCTCTCTAGTATCTCTCCAGCCATCACCTCTGTATCAAAATCCTCTGTGACAAAAGTAGCATATCAACACAAATAAGCATCACACACCTCACAAACCCCTTAAAGCTCTCATTTAATAAAAGAAAATGATTGTAAAGGATTTCCACTTGCTTTCCTGTGTGATGTTTGGCTGAGGTTTGATGTAATCTGGGTGCTTAAAGCTTCTGTTCTTTTGCATGCTTCCACGGGTTTGTCTTCCACCTGTTGCCTTTATAGAGTCCACTTCAGGTATCACCTTTACTCAGGGCCACACTGCAAAAACCTGTTAATAAAGACATTATTCATGTTTATCTTTGAATTGTGCAGCTTAGAATAGATAGCAGTAATGACATGGTAATTTTCAAATATCTGAATTATAGTGAAACTAACATACTCTGTGAAAAAACAGCCTCCATTCTCACTGAATTGCATTACACACATAATCCCTGTCCTCTGTTATGGCACTGTGAAAAATCCATAAAAATCTATTAATTAAATTGTTGCCACTTACTTTTGAGTAGCTTCTGTCAGCTCCCACAGTCTAGTTTAAATGGCTGGTCTTCTTGACTGTTGGCAACATTTGGGCATTGCTGAGTTTATAAAGCTGCATTATCTCTCGTGTTTCACCCATGGAATCACTGAGCTAATTTTATGAGGCTCTACATATTCAAAAGAAAGAAGGGGTAAACAGGGCAGTCCACAGCTACAGCTCCCTGGGGAAAGATCTAACATGGGTTCACTGATCCCTCTTTTTGTAAAAAAACAAAAAAACAAAACCTGTATCTGCTTCTACTTATGTAGTTAATAACAATCATGGATTTACATTTTGCTTAGCTTTTTGTAAGTGTTTTTTTAAAAGGCTTCTGTAATGCATCATATTCCTTCATTTCTATGCACACATACAGACTAATGAAAAGATGTGCTGTTCTCGACCACAACCAAACAACTTTAATTAAAGCTAAAGCTGAAGTTATACTTTACTCTGGTGGTGAGACTGAACTAACACACAGGCTTAAAGACCTGGATGGAGTGAGAGAACGGGATTAACTTGTGTGGCAGGTCAGGGGACTACTTTTGACACCTGAATACTGCAGCTATGTATCTAAATCCATTTCTAATACCTCTTCAAATGGACATGTCAATTCTTGTGCAATATGTTTATAGGTTATGCAAAGTAAATAATTCATATATAAAGAAGAAGAAGAAGCTTTTAGTATCACCACACATCCATTACAGCACAGTGGAATTCTTTTCTTCGCACATCCCAGCTGAGGAGGTTGGGGTCAGAGCACGGGGGCAGCTATGATACAGCGCTCCTGGAGCAGAGAGGGTTAAGGGCATTGCTCAGGGGCCTGACAGTGGCAGCTTGAACCCTGACCTTCTGATCAACAAACCAGAGCTTCAACCTGGCTCCAAGGCTTTATTTGTCACATAAATGGTAAATGGGCTTTATTATGCTTTCGGCATACTTTATATACTGTCTAACCGACTGCCAGGTCAAGTTTACCTCCTAACAGCATCAACCAACAATAAACAAAACTGAGCTGCTGGACAATCATTTGGAAAATGATCAGTCCTGGGTGCTCAACAACTAATCTGAGCTCTGTACAAGGCCAGTATAATGACCCAATATGGATGCAGATGCAGTCAGTTAGGACAGAGCGATGGGCAGCTGTCTGAGCTGCTTTGGTTTGTGTGTTGATCCAGATTAACTCCTCACTCTCCAGCTATAGTTAAGTATAGGTCTTGGTTTGCATATGATGTGTACACACATCACACTGCAAAATGACATCGGAATGTGCAGGAAAAAAATCAGGATACCATGACTGCTAAATGTAGCATTGTTTGCTCATGCTCTGACATTTTATTATTGCCTTTTCTCTTTCAATCTATTTCTAATAATAGTTTATGACTACATGTTGTATCTGAAGTTCTTATCACAAAAGACTGACAGTTATGACAGTTAAATGTGGTATTTGACTGATATCCAGCTGAGTTAACAATCTCCTTTCATAATTCAACATCCAAAAGCATGCTTTATACTAAAGTACAGCTTTGGGTCAGAATTTTTACAACATTTTTTAGCACATGACACTTTAAATGTGACAAAGCATTTACTTCCCTTGGGTCATTTTTATTATTCTTTAAGTCTTATGTTGCAAATAGTATATGGTTATTATAATATATACATATACTCTCTCATAAATGTTAGTATGATGGTTACACAAGAGGTTTCTTAACTCTAACGCTTAATATTAGTTCCTGGTTTATAATGCCAAGAATACTTTTGTCCTTGTTTATTGAGCAATAATCTTTTGGGCTCTAAGGTCAAATAAAGATTTTATGCATTAATGTTTATACAAGTCTGTATTTCTTCATGTGAGTTTTAGAAAAGAAGATATTTTGAATAAACATTTGTATATACAGCATTTGCATCTGTGCCTGAGAAAAAAGACATCAAATCAAAGATGTCATGTATTCATTTCTTTTTAAAATTACAAGATTATCTACATTGCTGTACATGTGAATACCCAGAACTTCAGCTTTTGCAGTAGAATATAAAAACTGACCTAATCACAAGGAACAAAGTATTTCCTTGTTGCTCAATTTATGCCCATGTTTGCATGTAATATTAATTTGACAGCGGGTGGTGATAAGCCTCATGTAATATTTTGATAGGATTGAGGTTACTTAAAAGCCTTGGCTTCAAAGAAGACAAGCTAAATCAACACTTGCAACACACACACACACACACACAAATCAAAGCAACTCCCCACAGCATATTAACTTCATCTGTGATAGTGATAATAGAAAGGGATGTATTTTAGTGAACAGTGATGATCCATGGTCTAATTCATGATAATTAATATAGAAGACTGCTGGTCTCAGAACAAATGCTCTGTTCAGACCAGTTGGCTGTCTAATTATCCTGCAGATGGCAAATAGAAACAGGACTTCTGGACAGGGTGAGGGGATGGAAAATGAAAATCCCAGGTGTTGAATTGTACTGGCATAGAACCCTTGCTGGTTTAAAAGCCTCTTGGATACATTAACCAAAGCTTTGCCATTTACCAGTGTGGGCACAAGAGTTATTTATCTCCTTTCAGCAGGCCTGAAAAGAAGATACAGGGATTTGTGTATTGCCTCATCTTTCCCTGTTGACTTTTATGATTATATAATGTAGAAAGCACCTATACCACATAACTCTCAACCTCTCTGCCTGATTTCATGAATGACCAACAAAACCTTTAGTTAGCATTAAACAACCAATTCTGGTACAGCTCCTGTAGTAGGAAACCGACCACAAAACCCGAGCTGTCGATTTCACTGTCCATCTTTACATTTATCAAAGTGTCATACTTTTATACTTAAACTAATACTGACAAAATGAAGCACAATTGGGAAGAAGAAATGAATTTGGACATTCATACAAAATATGAATACATACAGTATGGTTTTTGTTATCCTTTTTATTTGACGGTATACAGAACATTGCCAGTGGGTCTATTACCCTGCTCTTTTTAGTTATTAATATGAATACATAAATTGATGCAATTGGCACCACTATTGTACATGTATTCTCTAGGAGAGAAAAACTAAAATAAAATGGTTAAAAACAAAGAAAAATATCTACAGTACCTATCAACATAGTGCAGCATAGTGGTGTTAGTTTGAGTTAAAAAAACAACAACTCAGAACCATCCTCATCATCGGTTACAACGAGAAAGCAAATGAGGGACAAGATTATGAATTTCTTGTGAATTATTTCAAAATAGTCAAATGTTGGTGAGAAAATACATATGATTGTACAGCAGTGCACAAAGCAAGGTCCATAAAGACATGAATGAGTGAGTTTGGAGTCCTGACCTCAACCTGATTGAACACATTTGGGATGAATTTGAGCAGAGACTGTGAGCCAGGCCAAAACTGGGTCATCTGCCTTTACATGCACATGAATTTAATATGGAGTTGGCCTGCCCTTTGCAGCTATAACAGCTTCAACTCTTCCTGGAAGGCTTTCCACAAGATTTAGGAGTGTGCTTATGGGAATTTTTGACCATTCCACTAGAAACACATTTGTGAGGTCAGGCACTGATGTTGGACAGGAAGGCCTGGTTCGCAGTCTCCGCTCTAATTCATCCCAAAGGTATATATATATATATATATATATCATTGTCCCTACATCAAATTCAGCATTATCTTGTGATAGATATTACCAAATATAGTAAGTGAATATAAAGCAGATATCTATTTATAAACATGATGTTGCTCTATTAGGCCATTAAACACAGAGTTAGACTGTTAACATTCACTTGAGTAAAATATTCCATAATAAGATTCCATATAGTGTATCATGAACTTTTTATAAAATGAAAATGATGGCAATAACCTCTTATATATACAGATTAAAAGAAATGTAATTTTTATACAAAGTAAATGATAACTGGTTGTGTGAGATTAGGAACACATTATTGCATTTCATCCTTCTGAAGTGTTTCAAGCCTTGCTGCTTATCTATTAAGCTGGATGTTAGATTAATTATGGTGACAGTAAATGTTTTATTCTGCTTGTTGTTTAGGCAATATATTTTAAGATTCAACTCAGTAACACAGTTCTCCACCTCTGCAGTGTTATTAGGCTCCCCAAGGAACCAGTCAGCATACAGGCCATATGAAACATCTAGTCTGAAAAAACATTACACAGAAAGGTATACAATGTGTGTATAAACTGCAACCTTTATTTTACACAAGCATACATTTGGGTATCTTCAATCCATGCATGTGTGCGACCCCCATCACTGTCCATCAGCTACATCATGTGATCACGAGCTAAATGCTAAATGGCCATTAGGGAAGTACATTTATGGCATTTGCATGGAAGTAATCCCGGCAGTAGGACTAATTGAAAACAGAAGCAACATTTTCACATAAATCATATAATTTGGAATATAATAGATATCTATGAGCTAAAATTACAATTCTAAATTTAGTTTTAGATTCATTCAGTGATAGCTCTGCACCGTCATAGGTCCATGTAGAACTTGTAGCATTTGCTATCAATGGTTATTGTAATACAAAGCTGCCTCTCAGTGGACATATGACAACCTGCATTATCAATATGCACTAAATATTCTTACAGCTTAAAAATATTAGGTGCTCTGATTTTGCCACTGTTTTTAAGTCAATTATTCCTTATGTTTTTTTTGTTTGTTGTGTTTTAACAATCACTATAGAAGGTTGGCATACCATACATTGATTTGACGGATTACTCTTTACTAACTTCCTCACCCAAAAGTGACTCCGAAGCTGGTTCTATCTGCATCAAAGCTTTGTTAGCATCTCTTTCTTCTTGCTTTCCAAGAGACTCAAGCTCCATCAGACTGTTTCCTTTAAAGGACCCATCCTCTTGCACTTAAGTTAGATCTTGCTGGTTGCTCTTGCACCACTTGGCCTTGATCAGGTAACAGGTCTCTAACTAGAGAGCTTCTCTCTTTCCTGAGCAATTCCAGGCCCTCTTGAACTGCTATTCAACAACTGCACACACAATAATGATAATAAATATTTTGTTATTTGTACATAAAAAGTACAGTACAATCTTGGCGTGTGTTATGGATTGTATGTCATGACCATAAAATCAATATAAAGGACAACAAAAACAACTGCTGTATTTAAACCATACTGGACCTTACTGCATTATTACCGGACCTACTGTATTTTTTAAATTCTTATGTATGATACTTTTATAGGTTTTATATATAAACCGAGAAAGGTCTGTCTCCATATCTCAATTGTTATTAAAACAGATATTAGAGTAATAGAAAAGAGCATAATTATAATCAACTATGTTATATAACTACCTGTATGGTATATCCAGGTCATTAAATAGGTTTAGTTTGTACCTGCAAGGCATATAGCAAAGATATGTCCTCATGATGTTCATATATATCCTAAAATAAACACACACACATTCACAAAGGCAACATAATATAATTAAATATAATTAAGCTTGTTTTCTGTTTTATTCTTTTAAACACGTTTCATCTGATCTGTAGAATGACAATTCAGTGTAAATGCATATGGAAGGAATGTTAAAGTGCTTACCTGAATCTCTCTAATCTATGTACGTCTTTGTTTTCCTTCTTATCCAAACAACAATTATCCTCATCAAAACAAAGGATCAAAGATTTAAAATTTAACATACACAATTTCTGCATGTTCAGTCAAGAATAGGATTGGTTTCTAGCCAGCTCACTGTTGCTGAAGATTGGTAATGTCTCTGATTTTTCAAATTCAAATTCTAACAAATTTGGCTTGCACTTTTAAAATTGAAGTATTCTTTGTCATCATGACTAAACCCCAATTTGGATTTATTCTGCTAATCACAAACTAGCAAACATATTTACCCAGTATACTGTACTGAATCTGTCACCTTTAAACAGGTTTCTTTGGTATGTGTGTGTGCAGGCGCATACATCCAGGTGAAGGCACTTTCAAAGTGATATTGTGATAAAGGCAGACAATGGACAATGGACTTTTTTCTTAGATGAAAAGCAACCTTTGTAAAATAGAGCTACTTAAATATTGCATGTTTGTTGTTTTTGTTGAATTATTGTACATCTTATGTTTAACTTGCCTTTAAATGGCTTGATTTTACATAAAGCTGTAAGGTTTATTACATTACATATTGGCCTAAACATGGATTTAAACTGATAATAATATTGCTCGTAATAATGTTTCCATAAACAATCAACAGTCATTGTACATGCTTATTGACTATATGTTATTACACTTTATGTTATACACTCTATTGCCAAAGGTTTTAGGACACCCCGCCAAATCATTGAATTCTCCGTTCCAATTTATCCTAAAGGTGTTCTATCGGGTTGAGGTCAGGACTCTGTGCAGGTCAGTCAAGTTCCTCCACACCAAACTCGCGCATCCATGTCTTTATGGACCTTGCTTTGTGCACTGGTGTACAGTCATGCTGGAACAGGAAGGGGTCATCCCCAAACTGTTCCCACAAAGTTGGGAGCATGAAATTGTCCACAATGTCTTGGTATGCTGAAGCATTAAGAGTTCCTTAAAGCATTAAGGGGCCAAGTCCAACCCTGAAAAAATATCACCTGAATTCAATGATTTGGAAGGGTGTCCCAAAACTTTTGGCAATATATTGTATAAGCTGTATATTGACTATTAGTTGCACATAAGGTGTAATTAGACTACAAAAGCCATGAATGTGATGCTAGGATAATTATCGTTGGCTGTTTTAAGCAGCTTTCTTAAACAGGCACAACTGAGAAATTGCTCTGTTCGAGCTGGCAAATAGACTTTCTTAAAGAGTCGTTTGAAATGATTCGGTTCTTTCGCGAATCGCCCATCATTCTTCCGTTCACCATCCAGAAAACGCTGAGCTGTTCACTTCAGATTTTGGGCTGAATCCGATGGTTTAAAGATGACGCGACTGCTTTTATTCTTCTTTCTGGCCTTGATGCTGAGTAAGTATAATGTTAAATCCTTTTGTTTTATTAACGTGTTCACATGTATAGAATTAGAAGTTATTTAAAAGCCAATAGTAGCTGTGAGAAAAGTAGCTGTGGTACCATAACGCGAAATTACACAAGAACCAACAAGAACCGAATCACTAACGAGGTGAGTGTCAGAATCATTCATTTTTTTCCCCCTATTTGAACTAATTTAACTCAGATCATTAGACATTTTTGTAAAATTAATGTAAAATAAACACATAAACCAGTTATTTAGCGTTATTTATTTGCCAGTCATCCCCTGTAAGTTTTGATCAATAATCTGGGACATGACTGTAAACTATGTTACTCAACATAATGGAAATGTTTGAGATTATGGTTTGCATTTTGCTAGAGAGAATTGTGTAAACAGTTTTAGGTTGTAAAAATGTAGTAGAGTAAACATTTTAGGTTGTAAGTTTCACAGGTTTATGCCCTGGACATGTCTTGTTCTCTTGGACATCTCTTTCGACCTTAGTGTCCTTCTGTCTAGTGTTCTTGGGGCCATTAGACTAATTTCTTTTAGGCTTTTTACTGCAGCTTTGAGCAATACTACAGACTCTTCTGTATGAGAGGACTGGAAGGAGATGGAAATTACGCTAGGGTAATCCTCTGAAGCGAAAGTCTGAGGCTGATCAGACTACAGCTCACAGGCCCTACAGATTTTTTTTTTATCACTGTTATGCCAGCCAACTCTTCAGTACTGTTTATGCTCCTGTCTTACTGTATAGATAATGCATCTACAAAAAGATTTTTTTCATGAAGATTTTAAACATGAGATGAGGTTTAGATTTAGATTCAGCTTCATTGTCTTTGAGCAAAATACATGAACAAAGCCAACAAACTGCATTTCTTTGTTGTATGAGACAATGTGTTTGATAACTTTTACAAAGTAAAATTTCAACTCAGGTTTGAGTTACATAATGAATATTTTGTAAAAGAAGGCCTCTTTTACAGCTTCATACATTCAGACCTTTTTTTTTGTTTCAATGGCCTTATTGTTTCACTATTGTTTCTTTCTTTCTCAGTTTACTTTCAGTGTTCACATACTTTGAGATTATAGACAGGGCTATAAACCTGATAAAAAAAAAATGAAAAAGACAGAGGACAGGGGTTATCTAGTTAGGCTTATGCAGTCCTCCTACCACACTGTCCCAAACCATCCATCAGACATACACATTCCAGTGCATCCCTGTTCCTGGCACGGACAGAACAAGCATGGGAAAGTATGTGAAGTTGTATTTTATGTGAGTTGTATGGGAGTAGGCTAATGGCATATATTCATGGATAAAAATAGTACCTTCTCCAATTCTTCATTATTTACATTTACATTTATGGCATTTGAAAGACACCCATTTCCAGAGTGAGGTACAAAAGTGCTTTGAAGTCTCTATCAGTGAATACATCAACAATGGTTCACTAGGTCACAGACTAATGACATCATCTAAAAAAACCTAAAACAAATTTTTAAGTACATAAAACAAACAGGAAAAGGTGCTAGTTTAGAGAGGTATGTCTAATATTTTTCTACAGTGCAAAGAACATATTTATGTAATTATGCATTCCCATTTTCCACACACAGTTCATGGCATAATTTCAGTAATTGTGGTAACCAGCAACCCTAAAGTGGAGGTGTATGAGAATACAAGTAAGTAAGCTTGTTTTGATGAACAGCATTGACTGCAGCATGTACAGTGTTTCAAGCGCATTAGGCCTTGTCTAGTCTAAGCTTTAATGTCACATTATTTCTCCTGATGAAAATAGATGCCGTTCTCTCCTGCAAGTTCCAGACGGAAAAAGAGACCAACCCACGGATAGAATGGAAAAAGAAAGGCCGTGATGTGTCCTATGTTTATTTTGATGGTGAATTTACAGGTATTTTTTTTAACATGTGGTTGTTGTGTTGTCTTTTATCAAAAACTGAATTAAGAATGAGATACGAATAAGTCTAATAAACAGATTATTATTTTTTTCCTGAGTTGTTCCCATCACCTTTTATAACCTCATAAACCCTGGTCTTTTGTTTGAACGGTACTGACTGACTGATCACTTCCATCAGGCTTGTTTAGAGGCAGAGCATCAATCGATGGAGCGACAGTGACCCTGCATGGTGTTAATCAGAAAGACTCTGGGATCTACCACTGTGAAATCACTGCACGCCAAGACCAGATCCGTCTTGGGGAAGTCACAGTTTCCCTCACTGTTCTTGGTGGGCTTATTCTCTCTTTAACTTTATTTTTTTTTTTTTACATTGTAATGAATTATTGCAAACAATGAACAAAACATTTCTTTTTTGATAGTGGTAGTTGCTCAGTCACATGCAGGATAGAGCAAAGGAAATAGAAAGATAACAAAAACATGCTGAGATGGTCCAAAGAAACAGTATAAGTGAGGGAATGGGTCTATGTTCCATACTAATCGATTCATTTTCAGTTCATCAAGACACATATTATCAGGTGTCCACGTTTGTTTAAAAATGTCCAGATTCTCTAGGTTTAAGTATATTAAGTAATGATTTTCTTGATATTGTTGTAATATCTGGTTTAGTTTTCTATGTCTATTCTATTCAGTAATGTCTGTAAAAAGTGACTAACCCTGCGTGTATCCCATGACCAGTTCCTCCCCATGCTCCTTCATGCCACGTGCCTGAGACTGCAGTCAGCGGCTCTGAGGTGGAGCTGCACTGTGAGGACAAGTTGACTGTCCCCCCTGTCACTTACAGCTGGTACAAGGACAACAGGCCCCTGAGCACAGCCCATGTCACAGAAATTAACTACAGTGTAGACAACAAAACAGGCACTCTGGTACTTTCTAAAATAAAACAAGAACTGTTTATTGTTTGAATAATAAAGGTTATGGATGTTAGCCATATATTATTAGTTACATTTAGATAAGTTTAATACACACACATTAGTATTTTTTTTGATGAATTGACTGGTAACTAATATTAGTCTTAATAGCTTCCTTCTCTCCTTATTTGTTTTAACAGAAATTTAAAAGCTTGTCAAAATCTAATGCAGGAAACTACCGCTGTGAGGCCTCTAGCAATATTGGGCCACCAAAGAGCTGCATGGGTCAACATATGAACATTACTGAGTGTAAGTTAGAAAATGATTCATGGAGCTCAGCATGACTGTTCATGCTTTCCAGTACTGCCATATGCTGTGTGTGTGTTTCAGTCGAACTGAATCTGACATTAGTGATAGCAGTTGGAGTGTGTGCTGCTCTCTTACTGCTCTCCTGCTCTCTGGCTGTTTGTCTCTGCTGCCAGCGAGGCTACTGTTGCTGCTACTATAGTGAGTGTTCTGTCAAATTCATAATACTTCATTGAGTTTTTAAAAAATATAATTGCTGTATATCTTTTCTTTCGGATCTGTTTTAATCAGTTTCTGTATTCTGACATTTTTTAACAGAGGAAAGGAAAAGAGGAAAACATAAAAGGTAATACTTTATATAGTAGCAATGATGATGATTATAGTAATAATAACAACAAAAATTTTTATTACTCCTTAGAAACCCTGCAAACTACAGCCCTCCATCGGATGTAAGTATGCAGAATCTGTGGTGTTTACTTATTCAAAACCTGCCATTTTCTAAACCGGCAGAACAAGGTGAAGCATGTTAGCCTCAGTAATTTTAGATCTTTGATTTACAAGAATTATTAATTGGCTTGAAAATCAATGGTTCCATTTCTTGGATTGGATTAAAGGCCAGTAATGTAGTAATGTCAAATTTATTTTTGTTTAAAAAATTGTGTTTCCCTTGATGAAACAATAGGATAAAAATCTAACTGCAATCATAGTAATTATTTGGAAAATGAGGCCTCACAAATATATACTGAACAGAGGTATCCCTGATGTGTGTGTGATTCAGTATAATTTCACTTACATTTCTGATAAAGCTTACTTTCTCTTCTCAGCCTGAACACTACAAGCACACAGAGTCCTTTGTGATTTAAATGGTTTTCCAAGACTTACACAGTGGATGCTGGCATATACTTATAACTGGATTGCCAGTTTACACATCCAGAAACTGATGAACTAGCTCATTGCTGATTCATGGACCTTCAACCTGCTTTACCTCTCCACACACTCTGCTGCTGATATTACAAACTGGAACAGCCTGTGTGCACCAACTATGACCAGGAACCGAGATTTCCCTAATAAAAAATCTTCAGCTTTTGGATATCGTCAATACGTTGAATTTTCCCTGATA
The DNA here is from genome assembly GCF_019097595.1 of Hemibagrus wyckioides. Lineage (NCBI taxonomy): Eukaryota > Metazoa > Chordata > Actinopteri > Siluriformes > Bagridae > Hemibagrus > Hemibagrus wyckioides. The sequence continues at coordinate 19,685,119 of NC_080715.1, forward strand.
AACGGGCACAGACAGCCTGCTAGTGGTCAGATTGTATCACTGCAGGCCAAGCAGGCGCTATTACACATGACCCATTTAAACACTTTTACTGTAAACAAGTCAACGTGGATGTGTGTTAGTCATAAAGTTTATCTCGTCCCCGGTATGCTTAAATCCATGTACAGGAAGTATTTTCATTGTTAGTGGGGTTTTTTTTTTTACAGTCTAAGAAAATGCAGTTGTTTTCTACTACTGCGATACCGTCACTCTCACTCTCTCTCTCTCTCTGTGTGGAAAAGGAAGTGCATGAGCAAGAGTTTCACAACCTTTTGCATGGATGACTTCACTTCAAATAAAATAAGGGGGGGGGACAAAAAAGCACACCAATAGTATATGTTCAACTGATTTTATTCATTAGGCACAATTTCCAGCAGATTATAAAATAAACATGATGATCTCGGATTCTTGTGACGTGATTATACAGATATCTGGATGTAAACAGGATGTTTAAAACAGCATAATTCTAATCCCGTCTATAAAAACTGATGTGTATGAACCAGAAATAAACTTTCCTAATGTTACTGTTATGCAAAAGAGTTTGGAATGATATTCGAGGTAAATGCACAGGCGTGTACTTGATACAAGTACTTAAATAAATCTCTTACAGTATGACAGACGGAATTGTTTAGATTGCTTTGGGGGCGTGTCCTAAATGCTTTATTCATAGATATAAGATCCTAGTGGTTTTAAGGAGGGTGAGAGAAAAGTGGACATCCTTTCCCAAAAATAAAAATAAAAAAAATAGTTTAATGGACAATTCCAAGGCATTAAGCTGCGTCTAATGCTAACGTGCATTTCTTGTAAGAGTGTAAAATAAACCATATTAAAGAAAACAAACTTTCCCGTCGTGAATTCGTGCCGGACATCAAACCGTGTATCTAAAACCCCGTGAATGGTCCAGTAAACTCCAGTTGTTGAGTTTTATGTGAAATAAAGCCGGTTATTAAGCTGAGGGCTCTCTCTCACACACAGGCCTCCTCCACATCCCCGCCCCCAGCGCACTGCTCACCAAAAACTAGCACGAACACTTAGTCAAGTTAGCACACACTAAGCTAGCCGCTTACAACACAAGTCCTGAAAAAAAAAAAACACACAGACACAAAACTCTAAAAGCTACAACACTTACCATTCCCCAAGAAGAGGTAAAGTATACCGCAACTAATGTGTATTTCTTCAGTTTAAACGTGCATTTATGTAGACTGTAATGATGTGAATGTGTACTGTTATGCTGTTCCTTCTGGCCTGAGCCGTGTTTCCCGCTTTTTGTTGAAATTCCACTATAAGCTAACGCCAGTTAGCATCACGAGAGTTTACCATTCATACTAGCTAGCCGCTGTGCTAACACTGGATGTTGACGGCTCCACGTATCTACTCCAGAAGTGATTTTCACGCCAGGTGAAGTAGCTGTGAGACCCACGGCGTTGCTGTAATACCGAGCCGTGCGGCTCAGATGTACCGAAGCGCCGCGGGTGATAAGTTCCGAGCACGGCTGCTCGCTTTACGTTTGTCACACGGCTGGAGAACTAGCTAGCCGAGTTGCCAGGCGTGTCTTGTTTCTCGTTAGCTCGCTGTCCTGATAAACAAAGGCCGGGGGGGTACTTTTTAATCGAGCATTTTAGAACACTGAAATATCGTTACCTGACCTCCAGACTACATTGATTTTCCGTGTAATCGTGATCATTTCGAGCGCGGCGGCGTCCCCGTTACTGCAGCCCGTTTTCGGAAGTCTGACAGCGCCGCGCACTTTTCGCCAGGATTTCCGGCTGCTTTTACATTGCCCTTCTGTTGTTTTGTTTCCGTTTCTTCCATTTCCGTTCTAACTTTCCAGAATCAAAAGTGCGATATGTGGCGATCGGTTAAAAGTTTCAAAAGTTTACAAAAGTCCCCGTTTACATAATTTTAGTGTTATATTTTGAAACTCAAAACGACCCCAATATGGCAACTACGTTTGCATGTACTCGCGTGTCCTCGCGCTTCAAAGCGTCGTTTTCGAGAAGTGCTAAGCTACCGAATAATAACAAGTACAACTGATCAGACTTTTGTGCAGGTTTATTAATGTTTGTTATGGCATGTTGATGTCAGTCAGATGGTAAATAATCGTGATGGGCCTAGTCACTGGCCAGGCCTCGGTTTTGCGTGAGAGTTGGAAGGGGTTTAGAGAGGCGCCTCGGTGGTTCAGCAGTCTCCTCCTCTCCGCTCCCTCCATGGAGTCTCACAATAAACCTCCATGTTTAGAGGAACTTGGAGTGAACACCACTGACACGTCTGTCTACTTACTAAAGCAAGGTCACAAAGCCATTCCTGACATGTATATTATCTAAAAAATAAATAAATAGCCACTTTAAAAATATTCATGCGTTCTAAAAAGTTTATTTTCTTAATTATCATCTTTGACCATTTTCTGATTTAAGATAAAATGACTTAATTCTGCTGGTTTGGTTTGAAGGTGGCTGAATATCACTGGTAGAATGTCAAAAAGTGAGGCTGAGGAGATGATTGAGATTGAAATCGATGGACAAGAAAAACAAGAATGCTTAGAAGAAGGGTGAGTTCGTTGAATTTTTTGTGTCCCCCTCACTCCTGCCTTCACCTGCGAGGATGTGTCCTTGCGTATGCAGAATATTATAACTTATTTTATTTTCTGTAGGATCGAGGAACAGACCATCACAGCAAGTGATCTCATCACTCAGGACATTGACATCAATGAGCCGGTCGGTAACTTGAAGAAGTTGCTGGAGCCCAGACTACAGATTGCTCTGGATGGATATGATATTTGTCTGCAGGACATCCATGTAGGTTTTTTTTATATATTCATTGCATTTATCACTTCATTGTGTGAGAAAGTGTAAGCTGAACTCACCTTTGATTTCTTTCCTGCAGCTGCACCCTGACCACAGCCTTTTTGACCAGGGTGTGAAGACTGATGGCACAGTACAGCTCAGTGTGCAGATCATCACCAAACCTGGTATGTGCACTCACCTGTGTCATACCTGCCCGTGTTCTTATAGATGAAGAGAAGAGGCATATTTGCAAAATCTAATGTTGTGTTCAAATGTCCTGTAGGTGAGGAGAAGTTGAATATACTGGAGATAGTGAAGCCGGTAGAGACAGTGGAGGTGGTGATAGATCCTGATGCAGCCACAGGAGAGGAGGCTCACTTGGTGGAGGATGGTCAGGTGATAGCAGTGGAGCGAGCTGCCATCGCAGATGAGACCTCTGAACAGGTGACACGATGGGCAGCCGCACTCGAGGGCTACCGCAAGGAGCAGGTCCGACTCAGTATTCCTTATGGTGAGTGCTAGGCCCACAAGACCATATTCCACTGCATGATTTTACCATAAAATTAGCTGTAGTTTTTGATTTATAACTCCTTGTTTCTTCACGTGTAAATGGTAAACTGTAATGTGTTAACTAATTGTATTAACTATCTATTGTAAAACGTAATATTTTTAATGTTTTATATTAAAATATATATAATTTAATAATGCTGTTCAGATAACCATAGTTTGTTCTTGTTACATTTTATTACAAATTGCATGATTTTGTTATCTGACATATTGCATCGCAAATAGTGTTATAACAATATTGCTCTGTAATTTCGGCAGACCCTGTACAATGGACGGCAGATCAAGTGATCCACTGGGCAGTATGGGTGATGAAGGAGTTCAACATTGAGGAGATTGAGGTGGGAGGCATCCACATCCCTGGTCGTCAACTGTGTGCCTTCAGCCAAGAGGAGTTTCTTCAGAGAGTGCCCAATGGAGAGATCTTGTGGAGCCATCTGGAGCTCTTGCGCAAATGTGAGTATTTAATGTCTGCGTGTGTGCACATGTGTGTTTTATATAAGTATTGTTGTAAATTGATTATTTTCGTTTTTTTTATTTTGAGTAAACACTTTCTTCTATATAAGAAGTGCATGTGACTAATTCACGTTATGTATTTTTCATACCTGTTGCAGATGTTCTGGCAAGTCAGGAGCAGGGCCAGGAAGCTACTGTCACTATTGATCAGCGTGAGTATCTCCACTGTGACATTTTTACAGTAGATGATCAACTTCAGCTGGGACAATTAGTTTTTTATGCACTATTGACAATATTGGTTGTAAAAATGATTAATGTGGTCAGTTATGCAACCAGTAGTAAGGCAGCAGTATGTTAGATATATACAGTTTGGGTAGATAATATAATAATTTATGTGGTTATAACTTGTGCATGTTTATGTGGTTCATTTATTTTCACACAAGTTGAATGCTTGTTTTCTCCTGACCACTTTCATCTGAATTTCCACTTGTCTTTCACTGGGCCTCCAGCTGTGCAGATCATCCCTGCACCTGTACAACAAGTCACACCCGCAAGCATTAAGGTGCAGAAGCATAACAAAGTTCCCCGAGCTCCACGCATCTCTGGAGAGGAACG